>NW_015163687.1:170322-179887 GCF_001447785.1 Gekko japonicus | reverse complement strand
GCGGTGGAAGGCCAAGGGCTAGACCCGAGCATGTACGCCGGGCTCTACACAATGTACTGCTGAGGTCCACTTCCCTTAATTTAGTTTTTATGAGCTTAAGGGCCTCGTTTTGCTGTGGGGGGGGCACTACCAATGTTCAGAGATTCTAATTTGAATCGAATTAACTTAGTTCTGTCACTTATGTGAGTGTCCCTCTGAATCAAGTGCACGAAGCCTGGTCCACTAGTGGGAACCCCTCTACTTTCTTTGTTGGTAAACAGTGTGAATGCCAGCTGCCATGCTCTTTTCTCAATTGATGGCTGGGCGAATTCCACCCTAAGGGCCATGCCTGCCACACATCTCAGCACTGCCGCGATGTCTCTAAGGAACGTGTGGAGAGGGGAGTCTAATTTTTCCTATGCAGCTTCTATCCAAACTCCACAGCCATATAAAAGTTGCGGGACCACTTTAACATTAAAAATCCTAATAGCTGCCGGAATATGTTTGGCCCCTTTTGAGCAGTAAAATTTTTTAATTACTCTGGCTGTGAGGCTTGCGGCCTTCAAAGCCGCCTTGACATGTGGGGACCAAGATAAATTATAAGTAAAGGTAATTCCAAGATATCTGTAAGAAGAGACTTTTTCTAGCCCCCCCCCCCTCACTTTTAGGGCTTTAGCCCCGGTGTAGGCGGATCGCGAAAACCTCAGGACCTTAGGTTTATATTTATTTATTTATTTCACATTTATATTCCACCCTCCCAGCTAATGGGCTCAGGGTGGATCACACAATAATTGGCCATTCAGCCACACAAACATAATAATTTATCAATTAAAACATTAAAAGAGCATTTAAAAACATGCAGTGATAGGGATAGCTCTACCTGTGATTCTGTGGTCTTGCAATGCAGCTTTCAAAGGCGGTCTTTCTATGCCAAGAGAATTGGCAGCCCCATTTAGAAGTCATATATAAGAAAACTCTCAAAGGGGCAGAAAAAGTGCAACTTGAGTGACTGAAGCTCCCTCAGCGACCTTGGCCCTGTGTGCCAGCAACACACACATGCAGGGTACAACCCTAAGGAAGTTACCACTTTCTTGGTCCCATATTTTCTGTCATGCCCAACTGAATTCCTGGCATACTTCAAGGATCAACAAGACAAATAGGAGCTAAACTAATTATTTAATTTAATGCTTTGACAGGTGCAATTGACATTACTGTTTATCAGGCATCAACAGGCCTAGTAAGTGCTATGTGATGCACGACAGGCACCATTCTGTGGAGTCTGAAAAGATTAGATCCACTACAAGGCAAGGGCACAGCAGGGTTCATTTCTCCCCCTCTGCAAACTGTAACAAGAATTGGACACCCATGTTCCAAAGGTGGCTTTGAACAGCTTAGGCCAAAGGTTTGTTGGTTTTAATTCTCAAGATGACCTGCAACATCCTTGGGTTGCAAACCTGGATGATAAGAACTAAATGCAACTGTAACAAAGCTGCAGATTTATAACCTGACAGCTGTTTGTAATGCTCACACCAAAATAAACACAAAGTAAAATTTTACATGCAGAAATGACTCTGTGCTTCGGACAAATTTTAAAAGACACCGATCTAACAAGCAGAACAATGCAGAAGGTCTCTTTCATACACCATAATAATTCTAAATTGGGAAACTTTACAGTGGCTGCGGTCACATGGAGCATTAGGCACGCTAGAGGGACGGAAGATAGGCGGATTTTCCGGGCACAATCTCACCGCCACATCTGGGAAGCGTCGAGCTCCCGTGGCGAACCCGAGGCTTCCCGTGGAAGATGCGCGGTAAAAAACTAGTACCTCGGAGGTACTAGTTTCCTGAAACTGCGGGGCAAGGGCGGGCGTCTGATCACGTTTCTGGTGGTAGTTCCGGCGCCCGCCCATTTCCCCTCGGAAAAAGGGTTGTTGTTTTTTTCAAAGTCTCCACGGATGCGCACAAACACCCAAGAGAGCATGCGCGCATTTGAGTTTTAAAAAAACCCCAACCCCGTTTGCCCCGCTTCTTTGCCACGCCGCAGGACTGTGGAGTGATTGGCACCTCCCCCCTACCACGGGACCTCGATCGGTAGGTCTGCTCGAGCAACCGCGCAGTTTTTATCCCCGGGGCTAACAGCCACGTTTCCCCCCCCCGCATTTTCCGGCCCGTGTGACCAGGACCAGTGATAGCCAGAAATGCATCTAAGCTTTCATTCAATAAACTGAATTTAAAAGAGCAGAGCCAATGTGGCATAGTGGTTAGAGGATCACATCAGGACCTGGGAGGCCCAGGTTGAAATTCCATTTCTACCATGGAAGCTCACTGGGTGATTATCACTCTGTCTCAGTATAATTTTAAAGTGGGATCTCCAGAACAAACTAGGGTTGAGGTTTTGTGATTAGGATCTGCATTTTCAAAAGGGTAAAAGCAGTTGTGCAAGGGGGATTTAACCCTGTCCTCCACAGCTTTCCAAATTCTAGGGAAAAACCCAGCTACTATTTGCTGTCCTTGGGAAAGTATTATTTATTTATCGTAGGCAGAGTTACACACAGGAAGCATATAATAATATAAAATACGTAACCAAGTTGATATAACGGAGATGCAGACCGATTGGGCAATTCCCCTAAATACTAATATCTAAATTTTCAGTCCACTCAATTGCAGCTGGGGAGAGTTCAAAGAGCTCTGTCACATCAACCTGGAAAGCACAACACTCACATTCCTGTGACAGACAGAATATGGTTTGGCGGGCTGCACCACAACCACATTTGGGTCCTGGTATTGTGCTCCATTTAAACAAAAGGTCTGGACAATTACCAATGCCTGTTCAAATTAGCCGTCTTCCGTACTTTATGTAGCAAGTCAAATCCTGCAGGCCTCTCGTTGGTGTTTATCAGGTTATGGATATCAGGTGGAACTGATTGTATCCATGTTCCTAACCATTAATTCCCTAGATCGAAATGCTGTGATTGCAGGATTTGCGTAAATCTTATTACTGGGTGTCGGGATCTTAGTCTAGATAGACCCACGTCAACCATGTCTTTGTGGATAGGCAACTCTCTTGTTTTCAATTATCTTTCTATATTCAGGAAGAAGAGCTCTATATAGTCAGGGGCCTACATACCTAAGGGACCGCCTTTCCCCACATGTTCCCCAGAGGGCACTACAATTGGGGACCCAAAATCATCTGGCTCTTCCGGGTCCTAGAGAAGCCAGGCTGGCTGTGATGAAGCCCAGGGCCTTTTCAGTGGCAGCTCCGCAATGGTGGAATGAGCTCCCGGATGACATCAGGGCCCTGCAGGACCTTTCACAGTTCCGCAGGGCCTGCAAGACAGAGCTCTTCCACCAGGCCTTTGATTAGGGAGCCGCCATTAACAAATTGAGGCCCTGGCCCCAATACCAACATCAGTTTAACATCACTATTAACACCCTATCCAGACTGACCTATGTTAGCTGATTATGGGTTGATGCTGGAAGTTGCTAATGCCCCCTACCGGTTACGAATTTGCACTAGCACTTTATGCTATGTTTTATAATCATTTTGTTGTGGTTTTATTGAATTTTGTGTTTCAGTTATTCAATATATTTTATGTAAGCCACCCTGAGCCTGCCTTGGCAGGGAGGGCGGGATACAAATCAAATAAATAATAATAAATAATAATAATAATTTTGTCTTCAGAGATGCGGGGGAGCACTGTGTCACAACATGGGTAGCCAATAGGTCGGAGTGGATTTAATACATCCCCTGATGGTTCTCATTGCTGTACTGAGTTGGACATCAAGTTTGTGGACATGGGGGGCTGGTGAGCCACACTGAAGCACCATATTTCACAATACTATACACCAACCCCAGAGCTGAGCATCTAAGTGTTGTAGGAGATGCACCCCAAGTTGTACCACATAATTTTTGGAGAATGTTGTTTGACCGCCAGGAGAAACAGCAACTCCAGGGGCGTTACTCAGATCAAGAAATTTGGCGGTGGGAATAAATCCCACTCCCATGCCACTGGTTCCAAGGCTAATCACTTAATTCTCCCCTCAGCAGCTTTTATACTTTTAAAAAACACAGGTGATACTAATCACTGCTCTCCCAATGACACCTAGCTTTGTCACAAATAACTATGAGAATTCCTGATTCAATTACTACTGTATCCCTGAGGCATCTGTGTCAAGACCCAGTCTTTCTGCGGGGGGGGGGGGGGAAATAAAATCCCAGATGGTTAGATACCAGCTAGAGCACCAATGCCCTTTTCAACAAGGAAATGTCCATTTTGCATCAGCTAAGTTTCTACATTAAACGATGTGGCAAAAGCCATTCAGCATTTAAATATCTTAGCAAAACTTTTCTGCAAATTTGCCTTTGGAAATCGTGTTTTGTTTTGTTTTTACCCTACATGCTTGGCTTAAGTTTGTAAAAAAAAAAACAACCAACCCAAAGGTCCAGTGGGATATGAATTATCATGAGTTCAACAGATGGTCTGGGGCTTTTTTTATATAGCGTCCTGCTATTCCTCTTTGATTAACTGTGTGGATCTAGCAATGTGCTACTTGTGAACTGGCCAACTGTAAGCTCAGTAGAAAATGTTCAGCTTGGCGAAGACTTAGTCAAGTTACTCTAAATCCATGGAGCATATTGTCAAGGACAACCAGATGTTACATGCAGAACTGAATTCTAAATTAAGCAAAATTATACATCAAAAAGAGGGATCCAGACCACCTGCCTGGGCAAAAACTGGACAAACAAACTAGCAGATGAAAAGGAAAAAACAGGTCAGCATTAACTATAACAATTTGTACAGCCCAGATCATTCCCTTTTTCAGGTGTACCCCCTTTCTGTTTCAAGTCTCTGTGCCTTACAACTGAGCAACAGCATGTGAGCAAATGTGCACCCATCTTGGGTCCCTGTGGCTTCCCTCTGAGGGACCAGACAGGAACTAGATACACTGGATCAGTGGCATGGATACAATTTTAGACTTGAGGAAGTTACTCCAGCCTAAGGAACCTTCCCCCGGCCTGACTGGCTCTTCCTTTGAAGAGGGGCTTCAAACATTGCTCACTAGAGCGCTAGGATTCATGTGCCAGTTCGAGAGTATCAGGAAACAATGCCAGAGACCTGAAAGGGATTAAAGAAACATTCTCCGGAAGCCAAGGTGCAGAAGCAGGGCCAGCAGGGAGAAGGGAACTGCTGGGGCAGTGAGTTCTAAAAGCCCATTCCCACACCCCATTGCTTTCTCCCAGGTTCCACATCTCTGTCACCACCATGCCTGTCTGACGTAGCTGACCACTCCTTTTTCATAAAGTTTTCCGTCAAAGGTAGATTAGAAATAAACCACTGTAAAAATCACCCCAACACATGGATGGGGTCCGAACTGGTGGAGACTGACCAGGAGAAAGATCTTGGAATCGTGGTACATAACTCACTGAAAATGTCGACTCATTGTGTGATGGCAATTAAAAAGGCAAATGCTATGCTGGGGATTACTAGGAAGGAGATTGAAAACAAATCAGCCAGTATCAAAATGCCCCTGTATAAATTGATGCTGTGGCCTCATTTGGAATACTGTGTACAGTTCTGGCCACTGCACCTCAAAAAAAAAAATAATTATCGCAAGTTGCTCTGGTAGGTGGCCTGCCAATCACGGTGCTAAATTTAGACTGAGGACTGTGAAAGCAAATAAACAAAGTAAATTGAAATATATTTTTACTAAGGTGCAAGATTATTTCAAACAAGAACAAAAGGGGATAAAAATAAGAAATCTAGAGATTTAAAGGCTAAAACTGTCTCCAGGTTACAAGATACTACCCATGCTCAGATGGTAGTTCCAATGATCCAAAGTGGCTCTGCAGCCAAGTCACCACAGTCCAGAGTTGTTTAGCCCATGCAAGCAAGTATCTAAGATGGCCAAAAGTGAGCAAGAAGATGTCTACATGGCAAGGTCTCAGGTAGCTATCATCAAGCTGAGAATAAACTAGAACTTTACTTTTTGATGGGTAAAGGGACCCTAATGGTACCAATAGGGTATCAATACCAATTGTACCAATAGGGTATCTTTCTGATGTCACATAACCAAAGTGGTGGACCAATGGCTGAACAGGTAACCTTAGTTGTGATGTGACCTGGAAGGAAGGCACAGAGACAATCTGCAGCGAGGCTTGGACCCTTTCCCACAGCTGCAAACCAAGGCCTAATTGGAAGGAATGCAACTAATTGGGAAGACAGTACCAAGCTTCATCGTAGCTGTGTTATCTACACCTTACAAAGTCACTGTGCTCTTTCTCAGCAAGGCAGTTTTGAAATCCGTTTAACTCACAAGTAGCTTGAAACAAACTTTAAATCACAGCAAAATTTTAAGGAGACCAAAATTTTTTACAGGAACACTACATCTGGGGCAGTGATGCTCTGTATTCTTGGTGCTTGGGGAGCAACAGTGGGAAGGGTTCTGGAGTTCTGGCCCCGCTGGTGGACCTTCTGATGGCACCTGGGTTTTGGCCACTGTGTGACACAGAGTGTTGGACTGGATGGGCCATTGGCCTGATCCAACATGCCTTCTCTTATGTTCTTATGATGAAGAGAGAAGCTTCCATGGGAACAGGAAAACTAGAAAAGGGGGAGGGAATTCTACCCTAGCTCTGAATTAATGTTTGTTAGCTGAGGTTCCACTTCAGATTTTCAAAGTTACTAAGCAAAAAGTTAGCATCCATGTACTTGCAGTTGATCAAAACCATGAGACAACATGTTTGGCTCTGAGGGGGGAAAAATGTTTTTGTTGTTGTTCAGTCGCAGTCGAGTCCGACTCTTCGCGACCTCATGGACCACATCACGCCAGACCCTCGTGTCTTCTGTCGTGCTCCAGAGAATGTCTTTTATTTTTTGCTATAACTTGGCGGGCAGAATTTTATTTTGAATAAAACTGGAAGCTTGTGGCTTTGTGTCACTTGCAAACGTAGGATGGGGACCCTTCCCACTGTGATGTTAACTCTTATGGCCAAATGGGGAAAGCATAGATCAGACATATCAAACATAGCCTGGGGACCAGAACCAGGGCTCTTATGTGGCCCATGAGCAACTGGGGGGAAACCAGTCCAAATGTGGACAGGAAGGGCCTATACTACAGTATTATTCCCCCTGCTGATGACCCTCTCTTCCCCAAACATGGATCCTCCCCAGAGTCTTCCCCAGGGATTGCCCAACCTGGAGTTGGCAACCATAAGGGGCGAGGATGGCTGGTTTCACTCCGAGCTCTGTGCAGCCAGTTCCTTTGGAGTCAGCCTGCTGTCCTTGGCCGAGTTGCCGGGCCAGGACAAGCTACCTGCTGCTGTCTCCTCCTGTGGCCAGGGCGCTTTGGGATCCTGCTTCTGCTGCCTGGGCTGCTGAAAAGATGGGTGGCTGTTCAGGAGTGGCAGGCAGAATCTCTTTGGCCCCACCTCCCTGAGCCAAGCTGAGCAGCTTCCCACTTGCAGGCAGCCCAGGGAAGGCACCCTTAGGCACAGGTGTCTGTAAAAAGCTGCTGGCCAGCTTGCTAAACGTTACCTGCTTTAGTAAGCGTGTGAACGGAGCAACTGGCTGGGCCAGGCGTGCTGTGCACAGCAGCCCGTGCGAGAGAGAAAAGCCCGGTGCTTATGTAAGGAGCAAACATGTGCAAATCACTGAGGGTTGAGAGCATAGCATTTGGGCCCATTTTTCCAACGGCAGATGGTGCTTTTTGGGCTGTGGTCTCTGAGTCCTTCATGCCTTCTTTCACAGGGCGGCTCTGAGCCAAGAGGCCATTGTCATGACTAACTTTAGGGGTAAATTGGCGGTGATACTGTGGCTGCTACTGCAGCAGAAAACTTTTCATCTGGATGAGGGTAGACAATAACAAGCCCTACATTACAATTGCTCCACCCACTTTCTGGAGAGCTTGGCAGGTGCCAGGGGAAGTACTGGTGGTGGCAAGGCACTCATGGGTGCCACAGCGGCACTAGACTAGTAAGAGCAGAATGGCATAAACAAGAAGAAATGAAGCTACTGCTGCCCCAGAATGGTCACAAATCCTTTAAGAAAGATGGAGAAAGGCTTCACATCCCCTGCATTTCTTTTGCCCTGTGCCTGATTTTGAAACAATACAAAATATCTGCAGAACCTTCTCACCAAAAGTGAGAGAGGAAATGATTTACAGCCACCACAAGTAGTGATCTTTCTTTCAATCCACCTTCAGCTCTCTGCAAAGAACCTTTTCTGTTAATCACCAGCTTTAACTTTTCGATCTTCTCACCACTACACTTTTAGCTTTGATTGGTAGTAAGCCTGAAATTTATTCAAACCAGCAGGGATTGACACAATTGATTACCCATTGCCCAAGGCTTTGAATCGCTTGAGAAACCTGAGCACAATGCTCCGACTCTCGTCAAAAACAGAATGCCCTCTCTACTCCCTAAATTTACTTTGAATCAAGTGCCATGAACAAGTCTTTACACTTCAGCCATTAGCAAAGAGAGAGAAATCCCTGTTTCTTTATAGACTCTGGGCTGTCAGAAACGAGAAGCAGTCATTAAGAAACATCTTAATCTCACCTTGTTCTGCTGACCATCAGTTACTATCCTCGCTCCACAGTCTTCATGGTCCTTTCAAATATTACGCCCATCAATAATTTCTTCAGTTTCACACAGACATGCTCTACCTCAGACCAAATCAAAGCTTTCCACATTGCTTATAGGCTAAAACCACAATTGCCTACTACGTCACATCCAAACTGGCTGACATCCATTGATATTTCACTAAGTAAATATGACATGCTTCAATACATCAAGCTTATTCATGCCAATAATGCAAAAGCAAAAAACACACAAAGCTGTTTCCCACATAGCTAGTGTTCAAAATACAGGGACAATCAAATGCACTCCAACTTTTCTTGAAAATCCAGTATTAAAAATTCTATTAATCACAACCTCTTGCCAGTAAAGGAATTTAAATTCCAGTTCAGTTGTCATATTAGGTGTTCTTCAAACTCTGTATTGGGGAATTAAGAACATGCTACAAGCTCACTCACTCACTTCCCCCTTTTCCTAGTTTTTCCTAATCATAATTTGCTGTGACATCCATATTGGGCAAACCATTGTTAGCACTACCAGGACTGCCTCCAAAGCATTGTGTGGAGGCAAACCAGGAAAGGGAGAAGAGAGTCTTCACATGAGGATTGTTATGTGTTTTATCATCTGTGCCCACAATAGTTTGCCTCCTAAAGAGGAAACATGCAAACCTAGGGTACATTCTTGATCCTCCAAAACACTGGATACAGAAAAGAACAAGTACAATATGAAGAGATGACTAATCTAAATTAACAGACAGAATATGTTTTGTAAGATATTTAAGCTAAGCTTTTCAGAGGTGCAAAAGAGAACAGGAATCATGGAAGGCATGAAAGCAAAAACCTCTAAAGAACAGTTGTATAGAATTTCAATATCCAAACTGTTTGTAATATACACAACAAAGCTCTGCAAACCAAATATAGCACATTTTATTTCCCCACAGAAACCCAAGTACTACTTTGGAGGAATTCTACAAAGTTTACTTACAATACAAGAGTATTCAATGCTCTTACC
>NW_015163687.1:108120-170299 GCF_001447785.1 Gekko japonicus | reverse complement strand
ATAACATTATTCTATATTTTTTCATCTTTTATTGCATAACACATTCAACAAGAATCTCAAAATTCCTTACCAGAGGTTATATATTCCTAGTGAACGTTTAACACCTGCTTTCTTGCCAGTTTTACTACCATATTTGCTTCCACAAAGGTTTGGGAAAAAAACTGGGATTCTCAAGGTTCTACATGGAACTGGTAAATCACACAAGAGCCTCTTGAGATCTGCTTGCAGTGCTTCTTTCAACAGACATGCTATGTTTCTATACTTTGTGTGTTTCTGTGCATAATAATAAAATCAGGGTAAAGCTCTAGAGCCAGTTGGCCTACTTTTCAGTCAAGTCTACAAGGCTTCCTGTGGGGTCCATCTATGCCAATTCCCAAGACACACTTCAATGTTATACCTTCAAAAGTCGACTAATGAAGCCCCACCATCTTTCTATACTACTGACTGGATCAGTCAACGATTGCTGACTGGAAAGAGACAAAAGCAAAACCATAATTCATACGGCAATGCGCAGCCTTCTCTGAGAACAGGAATTATTATATTAGTCACACCAATGTATTCATATATTTTCTTTACTTATAGTCTGTCTTTCTTATTTGGACTCAAGGTGTATGACACAGAATGAATCAATACAACGCTGAGATGTGGTAGAACTATCCACCCCCCCAGTGCAGGCTGGCAAGAAGGAAGGCCGCAGCACTAAGGCAAGGCTGAGATACAACAGGGAGTCGCTTTTGTGGGTGAAGGTGGGTCCTTCAGGATCAGAGGGGACTGCATTTTTTAAAAAAGTATTATTATTTTCACACGGCACACATTTGGGAGTTATTTCAATGCATCACTTTTCAAATGGTTGACTCAGATATTTCCAGTGGTATCAATGGCAGCCAGCATCTAACTATAGGATCAGATGGATTCATAGGTTTGCCCCAAAACTAAGGGCTACACTTGTCTCACTGTAAAATATTTGTAAACATCAAACGCTGCACAAACATACATCTAATTCTGGCACCCAAAAGTGATCTTATAAGAGCCGTTGTACCTCTAATTTCACATGCTTTCTGAAAGTGTCAAATAATAATTTAAAACTGGTGTCTTATGAAAGTCACAGTTTATCATAAACATGGAAGGCAGAACATCCTAGCAACTCATTAACATAAGCAAGTCAGGAAAAGAATGAAAGACAATCAGAATCTTCCATTAATGCATCCTTCTTTAATTTCACCGGGAAGGGGGGGGGAGACACAAGTTCTACTACTTATAAATTGCTTCACAGTAGGAAGACATGCCAAAATCTTTACTTACAGTAATTGAATAAGAAAACAGGTACACTCTGTCCTCTAGCTAGGGACGGGATATGATAATTTATAAAAACCAAGATTATGTTGCTCATTAGAAAGCTTCTCTTCCCAGCAAGTCTTCACAAAACTTATTGCTTCTCTACCTGAAAACTATTTCTCTTGCAGCTGTCTTCCATGTATTTATTGCCACTTTAAGCATGAATCTTGCACACAGATTCGTTCCACTTCCTTATTTAGACAGCCACTTAATGATGAAAAACTCAGGTAAAGCAATGCAGCCATCATCTTGTTTTTCAGAAGGAAAACATACAAACAATATAATCAACAAGTATCAAGACAAAGGGCTGTATCTTAAATCTTACCCTACAGCTGCCCAACCCACCAGACACTGTCTGTGAACAGGTACAAGGGAGAGTTTTGTAACTTGACTCCTTTTTTAAGTCCCTGCCATGTCTGAATATGCCTGAAAAAGCAGCACAAATCAATATATTAATCTAAGCCAGATACAGCCAGTAGGAACCTGCTACAAAGAGGCTTTCACATGAATGTCCTCCTCATACTCTTTTTTTAAACCTCTTTTGGTGGTGTTAGATGGTGTCTGATAGTTAAATCATCATATCACCTAGGGAATTTCTAGTCCTTACATTTTAAAAAATATATACAGGACCCGGTCACACGGAGCATTAGGCACGCTAGAGAGATGGAAGATAGGCGGATTTTCCGGGCGTGATCTCACCGCCACATCTGGGAAGTGTAGAGCTCCCATGGCGCACCCGAGGCTTCCCGCTGAAGATGCGGGGTAAAAAACTAGTATCTCGGAGGTACTAGTTTCCGGAAACCGCGGGGCAAGGGCGGGCGTCTGATCGCGTTTCCGGTGGTAGTTCCGGCGCCCACCCATGTCCCCTCGCAAAAAGGGTTTTTTTCCCAAGTCTCCACAGATGCGCACAAGCACCCAACGGAGCATGCGCACATTTCAGTTAAAAAAAAACACCACAACTCCGTTTGCCGCGCCGCTCCACTTCTTTGCCACAGTTTGCCCCGGGGCAAACAGCCACACTCCCCCCCCCCCGCATTTTCCTGCCTGTGTGGCCGAGGCCACAATAAGGAATAAGAATTTGTGGCAGGACAAGAAAGCAGGTCTGCAGTTGTGAGGCATCCAAAATATGCAATATAGCTTATGCTCTTAGAAGGTAAGTGAACATAGAAATTGGAAGAAGGAACCACCAAGAAGGTGGTCCAGAAATAATGGCAACCTGAAAGGGGGGGGGGGCGATACTAAAAGAGGAACACACCATGTACAAGCTATACTGATTTCTCCTCTGGCTTAACCGAATGTGATTTTTAAGTAACACCTTTCAGCAAAATCTGTGTGCAGAGAAGCTCTCTGTTTCTTTCAGCCCAGCTCCTCACCAAATATCACCCCATAAGACCTTCAAATATAATCTAAATAGCTAATATTTTGCCTATTAGTTCAGGGCCAATTGACATGACCTCTAATTGTTGGGATGAATAGTCCCTTTCTGGGCAAAAGATGAGCTGTCAGTCTGCAGCAAAATGGTTGTCTGGCTGCTCTACCCTGTGTCCAAATCCCCAGACCATACATGATGCTGAGGGCCAAAGAGGTCACACAGCTCATCTTGCTAAGAATCTGTACACACAGTAAAGCTGCAGGCTGGAAACACACTTCCAAAACTCAGCAGCACACAAGACTCTCTCCCAGAACTTGTGCAAATCTGTTGTGAATCCATCAGCACTTCTTCTGAACAGTCACCAAAAAAATTACAGAATTGCAAAATATGAAGAAAAGGGCAACCAAAATGATCAAGTAGCTGGAACATCTTCCCTAAAAGGAAAGACTTTTAAATTTAGAAAAAGAATTGGAGGGAGGGTTGATAGTGGTCTATAAAACTATGCATGGCCCAGAGAAAGCAGGCAGAACTTTTTCTCCAAGTCCCATAAAATACCAGAACTTGAAGTCATCTAATGTAACTAGTTGGCAGTAGGTTCAGGCAAAGAAGAAAAGTACTCCTCTATAAAACACATATCTAAATGATGAAATCCACTACCACCAGATGATGTGATGGCCACTACTATAGATTATTTTAAAAGGGGATTAAACTAGAACAGTTTATCAATGACCATTAGCCATGATGGCTTGATGGAAGTCTACATTCTGACACGGTATATCACCAATCAGAAGAAGAGGGAGCTTCCAGTGTTGCTCATGGGATTCATGGATCATTTAACCTCCATGGAAAACAGGATATTAGACTAGGTGGACACGTTTGACCATACAGGGATTGTCTTTGTTCTTCTATCTACACTGCCCCTCCCTGAAAGCTGCTGAATACTGTACAAAATGCTGCAAATGATTTAACAGTTGCCTTATCTGAATCAGGTGGCTTCCCTAACAGAGGAAAAATTTAATCTGCTTCATCCATGCCTCTTGTTCTTTGCAAAGCTGTGACATTTTAGGAAAGTTTTCTTTCAGCCACAACCTCTAATAGACTTCTTAATATTTACATCCCAACTATAAAATTGTTTCCTTCCATTTACCTGCACACAGAGCCGGTGCAGCGGCAACTTTCCACCCACCAAACTGTGACTCAGCAACAAAGGCACCAGTGGGTGAGCTAAGCATCAAATATTCTTTCTAGCAACAGTGACTCACATGTCGAGACTTTTTTATTTTTGCTGAAATAAGAGCTAAGGTTTTCTGCTGTCATGCTATGTTTCATTTTCCTTAATGCCAATATAGTTTTTTATTCCAACAATCCAGCACCACCACAACAGCAGCTCATATTACTGTTAAATCTTCAAGATAATGCTGAGATTTAAGCTACATTCACAATCTAGCAGAAAAGTTGTGTAACTTTAAAAGCAATCCATTACATATAGCCTATTTAAAGTCCAGGTGTTGCCTATGAAACAGAGATGAAAACGTAAGCCAAAAGAGAAAGATTTTCAGTGCCCTGTGCTCTGGTGAGCCTCTCTACACAATACGAACCAGGCACTGAAAACCAACTCACACAGGCCATCATAGATCATAGTTTTCCTACCTTAAGGACATAATGCCTGTCAACACAAGCAAGCTTTTCACTTGATAGCTGATAGCATTTCATCAGCAATGCATTGAGCTGCCTTCACATGAAATGCATCTGCATTAGTATTACCTGCAGGGCAAGTGACCTTTGGTTGAAGCAAGCCAAAAATTCTACAAATATACATGGCTGGGAGTGATGCACTCTTGAGGTACAAAGCATTTCTTGTTTTCTCTGTTTACCTATTGTGCACCAGTGACTGTTGCAGGAGACAAAAGAAGGCCTCAAGAGGTATTATCAAAATGATTTTGGGGGGGGGCTGGCATCAGCACCTACACACCTGTTTTGTGAACTAACATTGGTTACTCACCGTGAAGGGTCCTTCTCCTCTGAGGCTTGGAGGACATCTTGTGGGTGATTCCCAACCATCTCTTAGGGAGGCAGGAACTTCAAACTCTTTCCTGTTCCCTCTGGTGGGAGTCAACCTCAGCTCAGTTTTGGGACTCCGAAAGCAGTATGAACAAGCTAAACAGTAAGAAAAACTCAAAAACAGTATCGTATCAACAAACGGAATTAACTGTATAGAACTCTGTAAGACCAAGTAAAGGGAGAAATATGTACATAGAAAGAGAAGTATGATGACCCGGGAGGGCCAAGATGTCCTCCAAGCCTCAGAGGAGAAGGACCCTTCATGGTGAGTAACCAATGGTCATTCTCCCTCTGGGGTGGAGGCCATCTTATGGGACCTCCCAGAGCAGTGTCACTAATTTTGGGAGGGAAGGTCGTCATCGAGAGACAGGATAGATTGGAGAACCCATCTCCCAAAGGCCACGTCAGCAAAATCAAACACATTTATTTTATAATGTCTGATAAAGGTAGATAGGGAGGGCCACGTAGCAGCCCTACAGACTTCCTTTACTGACGCCCTGTTGGCAAATGCTGCATTAGCCGCTGCACTCCACAGTGAATGGGCCGTGATTCCAACTGGTGCTTGTTGGTTTTAAACTCTTGTACGCCTCTGCAATGCAAGACCTGATAGTGGTACTAACTGCTGAATTGGACATCTTCCTCCCCATGTGTGGAGGAGAAATGTTGACAAACAGAGCTTTTATTTTTCTGAATGCATCCGTTCGTAGAAGGTAGCACTTAAGTGCTCTTCTGACATCCAGAGAATGCCATATCCTTTCCTTTGTATGCTTAGGATGAGGGCAGAAGGACAGAAGACAGATCTCTTGTGACTTATGAAACTTGGAACTAACCTTTGGATGGAAGGTTGGATCCGTCCTCAGCACTACTTTATCTTTATGAAAGATACAAAGCTCCTTCTGGATAGACAGGGCGCCCAATTCCAAAATCCTCCTAGCTGAGGTAATGGCAACCAGAAAAAATGATTTCAGTCGTAGAAACTTGAGTAGAATCTCCTTCAGTGGTTCGAAAGGATGCTTGGTAAGCACCGTGAGCACCATATTGAGTCTCCACGTTGGAAACTTGTGGGATTGCGGAGGATCTTTTGTAGAAGCTCCTCGAAGAAACCACACAATATGAGGGTGTTGAGACACTGGAGCTCCTTGTGAACACGGAAGAACCAAGGCTAAGGATGCCATCTGCCTCTTGAGTGTAGGTGCTTTGAGGCCACTGGTTCTGCCACCTTGCAGAAAATTTAGAAGAGAAGCAATCGATGGACGCAATGGATCAACCTTCTTATGATGCACCCAACATACGAAGGCTTTCCAGGTGACATTATATATCCTTGACGTGGATGACCTTCTTGATGCCATGATTGTGTCAATGACCGCATCCGTGTAACCTAACTTGGAGAACTGAGACCTCTCAACTTCCATGCGGTCAGACAGAACCACCACGGGTTGGGGTGGCGAATTGGGTCCTGCAGCAACATGTCGTCCGAGACTGGAAGCTTGATGGGAGGAGACACAGACATCTCCCGGAGTGTCGTAAACCAGGGACAATGTGGCCAGTATGGTGCGATCACAATGACTTCTGTCTTCAGAACCCGTATTTTTTGAAGAAGTCTGGACAATACCAGAAGTGGAGGGAAGGCATAAAGAAGGCCCTCTGGCAATGGGGAAAGAAGAGCATCCGTCCCTTCCGCCTTCGGGTGGAAGTATCTGGTGTAGAAGCGTTGCAGTTTGTTGGTGGTGTGGGTGGTGAACAGGTCTACCTGTGGCATTCCCAACTTGGATGTTATCATCAGAAAGACCTTCTCGTGTAGCGACCATTCGCCCTCCTGGAGAGTCTGGCAACTCAACCAGTCTGCTTGAAGAATGTTCCGCTCTCATGGATGCCAGGTTGCACTCCACCCAGTTCAACATAAGGGTTGCTTCCCTGTGGAGGGCTAGAGACTTGGAGCCTCCCTGTTTGTTCAAATAAGCCTTGGCGGCTATGTTGACCGTTCGAATTAGGACATGGAGTCCCTTGATGTGGGGAGCAAAGTGAATGAGAGCTAGACAGATGGCTCTTAACTCCAACAGGTTGATCGGTAGTCGATTTTCTTTCTCTGACCACGACCCCTGAATAGGTTTGTGAGACATGGTGGCACCCCAGCCCAACAGGCTGGTGTCTGTGAAAATCTGTACCCTGTCTTGGATCCAGAATGTCTTGCCTTGTATCGTGTTGCGTGTCACTGTCCACCACTTGAGGCTCAACTTCACTTGTAGAGGCACCCTCAGGGACAGATCCATCTTGGATGCAATGGAACGCTGAAAGGGTAGAAGAAACATCTGTAACTGCCTTGAATGAAGATGACCACAGTGGAGAGTGTCAAACGTTGCCACCATTAGACCCATCATCTTTGTTAGAGTAGATAGCGATGAAGTCCTTGCATTTATTATTTGTCTGGCCATATCTTGAATCTTCTTCACCTTCGTTTCCAGAAGAAACAGTTTTGTGAGTCTGGTATCTATCACAATTCCCAGATGTTCCAGACGCTATGATGGATTCAGGGAGCTCTTCTGAATGTTTACCAGGAACCCGAAGTGCTGTAGACATCGAATTGTCGTGTCCATGTCCTGCTGTGATTGCAGCCTCGATGAGGAGCAGTCTAGCACGTCGTCTAAGTAAGGATGGATGTGAATCTCTTGTTCCCGAAGACAGACGATCACATGGATGAGAATCTTGGTGAATACACGGGGGGCCGAGGCCAGGCTGAAGGGAAGAGCCCAGAACTGGAAGTGCTCCCTGTCCACAAAGAAGCGAAGGAACCTGCGATGATGAAGAAACATAGGGATGTGAAGATATCCTCCATTAGGTCTATAGAAGAGAGGAATTCTTGTGGTTTCAGAGATTCCGTGACAGACCGGAGGGTCTCCATGCGAACATGCTTTGGTTGAACAAACTTGTTTAAGAATTTCAAGTCCAGAATAGACCTCCAATCCCCGTTTTTCTTGGGGACCGTGAAAAAATATGGAGTACACTCCATCCCCCTGTTCGTTCCTTGGAACGTCTTCTATGGCCTGGATATTCAGAAGGTGAGTTATGGCTGTCTTGGTTCTTTCTCTTTTAACAGGATTTTTGTGACTGGGGGAAGTCAGAAAGCGATTGGGTGGAATTGATAGGAGTTCTATTTTGTAGCCTTCCTGAACAAGTTCACTCGTCCAGGTGTCCGGGTGAGAGTCGATCCACTCTTGACTGGAGAGTAGAAGATGCCCTCCAACCAGAGGAGACAGGTAGTCATGCCTTAGGGGTCTTAGGCTCCCTCTCTCCTCTGTCTTGCCTGTTTCCATATGATCTTGGAAACCTGTTGTTGAAACCGCCACGCCGAAAGGACTGCTTATTTCCCCACAATGATCTTCTATTGTCCTGTCGAGATCTGGCCGCAGCTTGGTATGGACAAGATGCGAAAGAGGAGGATGAAGGAGGGAAACAAGGATGGTCTTTTGTCACCAAGCCAAACATATTTCGGAAGAGCTTTGTTTTTATCATGGGTTTCCACCAACATTTTCTCCAGAGGTTCCCCGAATAATTAGTCTCCTTGAAAGGGATACCCTGAGATGATTACTTTGGACTGATAATCTGCCTGCCAGGATCTCAACCAGACCAGACGTCTAGCAACAGCAGAAGATGCCATGGCCCTAGAGGATAGCACCATGGTGTCCAGGGTGGCATCAGCTGTAAAAGAAATAGCTTTTAGTACTCTATTAGCACCCTCTAGTAGCCATGTATCGTTCTCTGGCAGCATTTGTATCAATTTTCTCATCCATACAATGGACGCTCTGGACACTGTAGAGGTGGCAGAAGAAGCTTTAATCGCCAAGGAAGAGGCCTCATGGGATCTCCGTAGAGCAGTGTCGGACCTCTTATCCATACTGTTTCGCAGATTGCCATGACCATCCTCTGAAAGTAAACCTGACGAATGTAGAGCCGCCACTGGGGCATCTACAGCTGGAATCTGCAAAAGATCTGAAGCAGACAAAGTTACTGGATACAGTCTCTTAAGGAGACCAGGTATGGTCTTGCTTGAAAGTGGCTTCGACCATTCAGCTTTTACCTTGCGCATATAAAAGCCTGGAAAGGAAAAGGCCCTTTCTGAAAGGTCATCTGGAGAAAAGAATTCATCTGTAATCTCTGACCCCTCATATAGTTCTTGATCATCAGGGCGTTTATTCCCTGCCCTTTGTACATTCTGGATTTTAAGAGCTGAGACTGTTTTGGACAGTAAGTAGTGGAAGTCCTCAGTCTTAAAAAACCTAAAGGACTGTTCAGAGGGAATAGGAATCTTTTCCTCTGTCTCTGCTTTAGAACTAAACTCTCCTTTCCTTTCTTTCGCTGGAGGCATTGGAAATTTCCTCCCCCTCCCCCTGTTGGGGGCATGGAGAACGGGGGTGCCTGGGAAAATCCTTTTGAGCAGCCTTGGTGGGCCAAGCTTTCTTTCCTCTATTTGGGGGAGGAGAAGGGGAAGAGGATGAAGACCTTGATCGACTGGGGCACCCCCCAGAGTTACTAAAATGGGCTATTTCTTGCCTCATAGCCCTTCTAAAGTAAGACATGACTCTAGGGGACAGAGGAGCAGACCCAGGGTCGCCAACATTGCCGTGTTGAGAGTCTTCTTCTCCATCATTCCCCTGGGCAGCCTCAGCCTGTTCGCTCACTGCTGGGTCGGACCCACTATGACTCACAGTCTCGGGTTGCTCCCTGCCCGGTATCGGGCTCTGCTGCTCATTATCCTCCGTCAAAATGGCTGCCACCATATTTGTCTACTCCTGGAGTGTGTGGGAGCTTTTGGCGCGCTTTGCCACGCTGTGGGATTCTATTCTTCGTGCGGTCCCGTCCGCGGCTCTTTTACGAGCTGCGCGCTCTCGTCGCCTCTCCTCTCTATCCATTTCTCCCGAAGAGAGAAAACCATCGCTGTCTCCCCTGCGTGCCATCGCCGCTTTTGGGAGAGGAGTCTCACAGAAAAATAGCAGACGGTAAGAAAGAGGAGAAAGGCTTTTTTTTTTTTTTTGAAGGCAGAGAACTGAAGAGAATAGAGGTTGGAAACAGGAAAAAAAATGAGGTAGAAATTTGAAGAAAAAATAGAAGAGGCAAATGTGAAAGTGTAGTCGAAGCCTAATTTTCGCTGCTCTCCCTACTGAGGCAGGAGGAAAACTGAGCTGAGGGTGACTCCCACCACAGGAAACAGTTTGAAGTTCCTGCCTCTAAGAGATGGTTGGGAATCACCCACAAGATGACCTCCACCTCAGAGGGAGAATGGTTCATAACAGTTTCTGAGTAGCTTACTACTACTTTAGCAGTCTTGATATTTGATCCATACAGCAAATTCTAGAGCCACCTTTGCTTCTTGATGTCCCTTAGCACCACTGCTATTGGACCTAGCAACACCAGCCACACAATCAAGTGCTCATCCTCAGAAGTCATACGCTCCTGCCTTCAAAGCCCTTGAGCTGTTAAAAATTTGAAAAGCAGAAAAATTAATGAACATAAACTCAAAATTAAAATGGGAACATCCAGAAACAGGGCAACATCCAAGCTCTGATCACCTTGCTTCAGCAGAAAGGTGTGGAATTGGTATTCAACAGCAAATTTGGCATTATTGTATCACAAGGTCCAAACAAAGATTATTTGTGGGTCTTGCACTGCAAAAGCTCATCTCCCCCATTTGGCATTACAGCAACTTCATGTCTTGATGTAGTAAGAACTTATTCCATGCTACAATAACCCAGCTAGACCCACAGCACTGTTTTTTTGGCCCCACACATTAACACTGGTACGCGTCTACAATCTGGTACCTTCACTTAAAATCTCATCTCAATTTCTTTGCTATTTGACAAGCTACAGTTGTAACCGATATCTATTATGCTTGTGATTTCCCTGTAAATTGTTGTTGTTTTTTAATTCTCACAAATTGTCTTTCACTGAAAGAGGTTTTCTGATTTATTTCCAGGTGAGAGTATTCCATATGCATCCCAAATGTTTCTTTTTTGTTCTCCCATAGCTTTATTTAGATGTCACATTTCTTCAGATTCAGACAACAGTCTCATACAACACTCCTTAAGGATACTTATTAAAAAGATAAATATATTACAACTATTTCCCCCTCAAGGACCTCCAGACTAATAAAGCTGACCAGCATTGAATAATCAAAACATGGTCATTATCATGTTACCATTACACAGTATAAATTGTCAACCTTTCTGGCTCAAGCACACTGTCTTCCAGCAAGTCATATGATCCAAGTAAATTACTTTAAGACACTTTGCAAGATTATCATAATGGATGGCATTCCTTCACCCCTTTCTCCCAAATCAATATGTATTTGATAAATAACTGTCCACAACTAATACAGCTTTAAAAATCTCAGCCAAAGAATATAAGAAAGCCGAGTGTTTAAAAACTGAGTAAATTTCACCCACTTGTTTGCAGATTACATTTATCAAAAGGCATCACTCATTGCTGGAAGGAAAGGTTACCTTTACCACAGTCTCCCTCAAATGGAAGTATACCTACACTGCAGAAAATGTTGAAGTCCTTTGTAAGTATGCATCTTACCAGAATAACTTAATAATAGTACCATATACAGTGCCACAAAGTTTGATGTAATACTATGTGGTTCATAACTATTCTCATCTTCTTGCATGATCCACAAACCATGTTCGATAAATATCAACTTTAGAGCATTAGAAAATCTCTCATGGTTGGGGAAAGAAGGTTAAACATTTGGTAGCAAAACAACTTCAGGCATTCCTAAATGAAATATCTTCTGTTCACCTCTTGCAGTCTGGCTGTTCAAGGCTAGTTATAGGAACAAGATGACCCTAGTGGATGATCTTTATCTTAAAATGGACAAGAAGAACATCTCCCCTGTTACTTCTAACAGAGTGTTCAAAGACTTTTAAGAGTCAGCCATGCTATTCAACTAGGTTATCTAAAGCACCCTATAGGAGTTCTCAGGTAGCTCTCTGATGGTTTAGAGCTTCTGTAAGTCTCAAAAACTGAGTGAGCCACCTGGGTTCTACAGTGGATTTATACTGTCCTTCGTGCTGACTAAGGGTGTGTACTTGGTATATACCGAGCCGAATAAATACCCAAAATATACCAATAAAGTATTTTTCTGGTATTTATTCAGCCAAATACAGATCAGAGATCTGTATTCAACTACAGAAGTAGCCCCGCCTGAATAAAAGCCAATATTATTCAGCTTTGATTCGAGCCTCCAGAGTGAAAGGAAGAAGTTTAAAGTTTAAAGAAGAAGAGAAGAGATTGGATTTATACCCCGCTCTTCACTACCCAAGGAAGTCTTAGAGTGGCATACAATCTCCTTTCTCTTCCCCTCCCCACAACAGACATCCTGTGAGGTAGTTGGGGTTGAGAGAGCTCTTTTGACAACTGATCGTGAGAGAACAGCTCTGAAAAAACTGGTTGCTTACCTGTAACTGAAGATCTTCGAGTGGTCATCTCTGCAGTACCACACATGGGTTGGGTGCCTGCGCATGACCTAGACAGGAGAAACTTCTAGAGCTTTGCCTCAGAAACCTTTTGGTGGGCTCTCTTCCCACCCTGGGGAGCAGGCACGTACTGCGCATGCCTGGAGCACGTACTGCGCATGCCTGGAGCGCATGCCTGGAGCGCAGTTCCTTCGACCGCTACCGGTAAGTCCCATCAAGTCAAAGAAAGGTGAACAGGAGATGCCAGCAGTGGGGAAGGCTGGGTGGGATTGTGGTACTGCACAGATGACCACTCGAAGATCATCAGTTACAGGTAAGCAACCTGTTTATCTTAGTCGTGGTCTCTGTGCAGTCCCACACATGGGTGATTACAAGAGCTGAACCATTTTGGAGGAGGGAGCTGGCAGCTGCAGAAAACACAAAGAATACTGGTTAAGACCAGTGTTCCCTCTTAGCTGAGTTAGTGTGAGCCCGCTCACAGTTTTTTAGCCTCCAGCTCACACGTTTTTGTCTTAGCTCAGGAAGGATAGCTCCAGAGCAACCTAGTTTATGCAGTAGTCAAGTCGCTCACTCACAACTTTAATGACAGTACCTCACAAAGAAGAATTCTTGCTCACAAGACTCTGCAGCTTAGAGGGAACACTGGTTAAGACACAGCGTCATCAGTGAGAAAAAAGACCCAAGGGTCCTACCTGGGGATGCAGCAGGGTCAAGAGAAGAGAGATTGCAGAAACAACTGGCCGAATGCAGCATCCCGTCGAGCTCGGACGTCGAGTGCGTAGTAGGTCACGAAGGTCGATGCCAAGGAACACGAAGCAGCCGCACAGACGTCCTCTAGCAAAACACCAGCCAGGAAACTGTTGGATGTCGATACCGCCCGTGTAGAATGGGCACAGGTAGGAACAGGTTGACGTGCAAGCTCATAGCAAAGGACAAGCGTTGAGAGGAAATCGGCTCCCCCACATGAAGGGGGCCATAGGCAAGGAACAGCCGAGGAGATTTACGTATAGGCTGAGTCCTATGTAAATAAAAAGAGAGAGCTCTGCGCACATCGAGGCAGTGGAGGGCTCTCTGAGGAGCATCAGTCGGATTCGGAAAGAAAGAAGGTCAGACAGACGACTGGGACAGGTGAAAAGCAGAAACGACTTTAGGCAGGAAAGAAGGATCTGGTCTAAGGACAACCTTCTCCCTATGAAAAATTGTATAGGCAGCTAGTTCCCCTACTCTGCGTGCAGTAGTAATCACTATAAGGAAGGCCGTCTTCCAGGAGAGCAACTTAAGATCGACCGTAGCCATGGGCTCAAACGGCTTGGATATAAGTCGCGTGAGAACAAGTGACAGACTCCACGAAGGCACCAAGGACTTCATAGGGGGACAGCGCCGGAGGAGCCCTTTAAGGAACGACTTTGTAAGACGGTGGGAAAAGACTGTGGATCCCTGTATCAAGGGATGGTAGACGGAGATTGCCGCTAAATGGACCTTTAACGATGAGTATGCAAGGCCATTATTTTTTAATGAGACGACATAGGAAAAAATCTCATGGAGAGATGACTGCACGGGATTGAAGGAGTGATCAGAGGCTTATGACTGGAACCTCTTCAACTTCAAACGGTAAGTGGCACGGGTAGAGGGCTTCCTGGCATTCAGGAGGACTTCAGACACTTCAGACGGGAAGTCTAGTGCAGGGTCTTCCAAGCCGTCAATCTGAAGAAGCCCGGATCGGGGTGCAGGATCCTTCCTCGAGCTCGAGAGAGGAGATCGGGGACAACAGGCAGTGGCCGGAACGTCCAGTTGGAGAGATGAAGGAGGTGTAGAAACCAGACTTGGTGCAGCCACCATGGAGTGACAAGGATGCACGGTGCGGCATCGGCCACAATCTTCTGAACAACACAGGAGATCAAGGAGAACGGAGAGAAGAAGTAGAATAGGGTTCCCTTCCAGGTGTGGAGAAAGGCATCTCCCAGCGACTAAGCAAATGGCGGACCGAGACTGAAAAAGAGGCGACACTGAGCATTGTCTGCAGTTGCAAAGCCATCGACGACAGGACGACAGAACTCAAGAAAGACAGGTTTCAGGTATCGAAGGGGGATGGACCATTCATTGTCCGATGTGCAGGAGCTGCTCGATTGATCGGCATCGATGGTTTGAACGGCCGGAATGTGTATCGTGGAAAGCGTGACGGAATGGCGGAGGCACCAGCTCCAGAAATCGATGGCTGACTGGCAAAGACGAAGGGAGGCAGTCCCGCCCTGCTTGTTTATGTAGTAAACGGTGGTGGTGTTGCTAGAGGCAACCCAAATGACTCGGCCTCGAAGCACCAGGAGGAAAGAGCGGAGAGCGAGATGAACCGCACACAGCTCCAGGACATTGATATGAAGGGGGGCCTCGCGACGAGACCAGGTCCCCTGCGCCAAAAGGTTTCCACGCTGGGTTCCCCAACCCCATAGGCATGCGTCGGTGGAGATCGACACTTGCAGAGGAGAATGCCAAAAGGGCATGCTGGAGAGCAGATGCTGAGGATGAGACCACCATGCAAGGGAGTCGATGACAAAGGGTGGGATCAACAGGATTTTGTGCCACGGACTGCGGAGAGGGTCAAAGGCATGGAGAAGCCACAGTTGGAGGGGACGCATCCTCAACCTGGCATGATGGACAATGAAGACAGTAGACGCAAAGTGCCCCAGGAACCTCACGACAGACCGAGTGGAGTGCCGGAGAGAGGTCTGGACTCTCTCTGGAGTCAGGCCACAGCTGTGGCATGATTCCAGAATCAAGGAAACGGGATTTAAACTTTAAACCCTCCCTTTCTGGAGTTGGGCCACAGCTGCAGTGTGAAGAGAAAGAGGTTTATACTTTAAATCCCTTTCCGGAGTTGGACTGCAGTTGCAGTGTGACTCCAGAGAGAAAGGAAAGGGGTTTAACGTTTAAACCCTCTTCCTTTCTTTCTGGAGTCAGGCCACAGCTGCAGCCCAACTCCAGGAGGGGTGGAGAGGGGAGGGGGTTTAAACTTTAAACCACTTCACTCACCCAGGACTTGATAGGTCAACTTGACAAAAGCTGATGAGTTTAGTGATGTAGCATGAAACTGTTTCAGAATCTCAACAGCTCGAAGTTTGTATTCCTCTTACAGAGGAATCGGTTTTCATGGACACTGTCATCATGACCTCCACTGCGCTTTCTCTCGAGTCAGAAGCCTCAGAAGAGGAGCCTGAGGAGCCCAAAACATAGTCTGGGAGAGACCAGGGAACTCTAGGAGGACCCCTGTATGACTGATGCACTTGGGTTCCAGAGGCTACCCCTGCAGTTGGAACTCCTCTACCAGAACTTTCTTCTGTCCCCCTCGGTCCTGGGAAAACTAAGTGCTAGCTCTGGACCCGACCCACGACCCCACCAGGATCTGCCTCCATCCCGCAAGAGCAGTGGAGGCAGCAGGCTTGTTCCGAGATAGCCTGCTGGAGACTCAGTATCAGGCTAGCAGCCTCTGTTCCAACTCCTGGGCCAGACCATGGTTCCAGTGGATGTAACTCACTGGCAGTCTTTAAGCAGCGGCTGGACAAACCCTTGTCAGGGATGCTCTAGGCTGATCCTGCATTGAGCAGGGGGTGGGACTAGATGGCCTGTATGGCCCCTTCCAACTCTGTGATTCAGTGATTCTATGACTCTATGACTGTGATAAAAGCAATGATTGCCACCTGAGGTCCAAAAAAGGAGGCTAAGTGAATAAACTGAAATTCAACCCGGAAAAAATGGAGGTAACACTGTTAAGGAATACAAGTATTCTGGAGGGGATACGGTTGCCTGTATCAGAAGGGACATAGCCCAAGATGCAAGGAGGAAACGTGTGCAGGTTTGAATCTCCACTCTGCCATGGAAGCTTGCTGGGGTGACCTTTGGACAGTCACCCTCTCTCACAGGCCCATTTGTGAGAATAAAATGACATATGCAGCTTTGGGTCCCAATTGGGGGGGAAAGGTGGGGTATAAATGAAGTTAATAAATAAGTCAAAAAATTCTGTAGTCCAGAAAATTGTCATCTAAAACCTAGGTGAATCTGGGTGTAAAGTACCTTTGAAAGGACATGTGATTCTCAAGTGCAGCATTGTCCAGCCTGTCACTTCTCAAAATTTCTTCCTGCTAGACAAATTGAATGATGTAAAGAGAGCAGTGGGGGTTGGGGGAAGAATGGCCTGGAAGGATAAACTTGAAAGAGCAAAGCTAAAGATTCTGGTGGTTTAATATGCAAAGCCGAAACAGTTCAATCAAGCAATCAAACTAAACGCCAACTTCCTCCCTTGACATCATCTTTCTATAGCTAAAAAAATTAAAAAAAAAATTGTTTAGTAGTCCATCAGAAATTTTATAAGAACATAAGAGACGCCAATGTTAGATCAGGCCAAAGGCCCATCCAGTCCAACACTCTGTGTCACACAAGGCCAGAAATACCAGTTGCCATCAGGAGGTCCACCAGTGGGGCCAGGACATACTATATATATATAGTATAGTAGTAAAAGATAAGTGACCCAAAAGCTTCTGAATTTCTCATTTGATTGATATTTCCAAAACAAAACAATAACACTTTAAAGCAAGGGTTTAATGTGATTAAAAGTATATAAATGTTTGGGAAATTGTGTTTGCAAGTAATTCAGCACTTCACATCTGTATGTCAGATAAGCCTTGGTGTGCATTAGGGAATCTAACAGAAAAAACCCCTAGCAAAGGTTATGAAATCCCAGGGGAGGAAGAGAAGCAGTTTGTGCCCTGAATCAATGAAGACTGACACAAGTGAGATATATGAGAAAGAGAGAGAGAGAGAGAGACCCCCAGAAGAATAAAGGAAGATGGCTGGAGAGAGGGAGGAGATTTTCTTATCAGTGCAATGGTAAGCAGATGTCAGACTTAAGTGTCAGGCTGGAGCTCAGGGCTGCCTCCTTTAGCAGGGCTTGCCCTGGGAGAAGAACCTTAGAAGAGAGCATGGAAGGTTTTGGGTTTTTTTTACAGACCCTGTCCCACTCCTGTCATAAACCTCTCCCTGGTTGCCTTAGGTGAGATCTGGTCCTTCCTTTCAGGTGCATCTTTTAAAGGGCTTCCAGGAGGTGGGACAACTACAGCCTCACCCACATCCTCTGTCCTGGGGGATGGGCCTCTGGGAGTGTCAGGCCCTAAGCCCAATGGGCTGTTACCTGCCTGGGATCTTATTTCCCCCATCTCTCCCCCCAGGAAACCTCATAGTCCTCCTCTGGCCTCTGCTGACCTAAGAAGATCACTGCAGCCTGATCCCTGCCCCGCCCTTCCAAAAAAGCCTTCCTGGCTCCCACAGCCAGTGAGGGATGGGCTGTTGCCTGTGGTGGGTTTCACTGCTGCTCTGCCACCCTTGTTGCCTCGTGCCTCTGCTGCCTTGGGGGTTGGCTGCTGGCTGGTCCCTGGCCTGCCAAGCTTCTCTGGGTATTATAGTGAGTCATGGAGCTGTTCCTGCAGCATCAAGTCAGGCTTCTGCAGTCCTCTCTTGACAGCTTCCCCCGTGTCACCTGGAGACCTCCGACTTTTCAGAAGAAAGTATGGGGCAAGAGGTCTGACCCCGGACAGCAGAGCTGCACCTTTCTAAAGCCAATTGACTTCAATGGACTTAACAGTGTAATGCTGCTTAGGACTGCACTGTGACTATGGTTGCCAGGCCGCCCCTGGCCACCCGTGGGGAGACGGGAGGGCAGGGTTGCCAGTTCCAGGCTGAGAAACTCCTGCAGATTTGGGGGTGGAGCCTGGGGAGGACAGGGGCCTTAGTGGAGTACAATGCCAGAGAGCCCACCCTTCAAAGCAGCAATTTTCTCCAGGGGAGCCGGTCTCTGCCATGTGGGGATGAGCTGTAATTCCAGAGGATCCCCAGGAGCCACTCCACAGGCCGTGTTGTAGAACTCTGGTTCTCAACCAGTGGGACATGGACAACCAGTGGGATGCAGGGTTTTCATAATAACTACCAAGAATTTGTTCTCTCCATATCCACCGGCAAGCATGACATGAGGTCTCCTACTGACCCTACCTGCCATCTGTGACCTTTTAGTATGCTCATAATGATCCTAGACACTTGGTGTTTCTCCTGATCCTCCTTTCCTTCTGCCCACCAACAAATTTGATGTGCTTCTTCCTGCTGCTCTTACTTGCCAGGGATCACCCACGGTGCTTCTGCAATTTTTTATGTGTCCTTAAAACGTACTGTAAACGATAAATATAGTAACAGAATCAACATATTGTAATGGTTATATATAAATTTCCTTCTTGGGAAAAAATTGGCTTTTTTTTGTTTCTCTAATGGTGGGAACCAGGTCCTTTGACAGAGTAATTAGTGGGATGTGAGACAGGAAAGGTTGAAAATCACTGCTATAGAAGACTGAGGGGTAGAGGGAGAAAGAGAAAATCTAAAACCTTCTATGTACCGAGAGCTTGTACACTGATTACCATCTTTTCAATTAAGTGATTCTTAGCTACAAAACACTACTATGAGGCCACAATCTTTCTTTGATCATCCTGCTATGGACAAACCTTCATCTACTACATGTGCTAGACTCTAGAAAGAATAGTTGTGTTCATATACAGCAGCACAACTGAGCCTGTATTGGGAGATCTCTGAAGATTTAAAGGCAAATAATGGATCAAGAGGAGGATGAAACTCACACCTTTAACTATACCTTTACAATATAACCCTGAACAAGTCTCCATCCTGCAGCAAAGTATATAGCAATCAAAGTATATTGCTGAATAGGACTCAATCTCTTACTACTGCTAAATAGGACTCTGAAACAGCATGGATTCATTTCTCTCTATAAATATTACCCATTAACCCTGAGCATTAATCTCATGCTCAGAGTTCTGAGTCTAGGACACAGGTTAAAACGGGAAATGGCTGAGTGATTAAAAGAGTCTGGTGAAGCAAGCTATGATGCAGCAGCAGGAGCAGCAGAACTGGAAGCAGGAGATGGCCAGTTTCACTGCGGGCCTGATGGAAGCCGTCTGGGGGCCTGATGTGGCCCCCCGGGCCGCATGTTTGACACTCCTGCCCTAGGATTTACAAAGAAAGGCTTGGCAGACTAAGTTAGAGCTGAGCCAAGTGCAAACCCCCCCCCCCCAACACAGGTTTCTTAAAGGGTTACTGAGAAAAAGGAATCTGTGGGCAATTTCCCTTTGAGTAATATAATTCTTCACAGAATACCAAACTCTGCCATCCAAGAAGGGACTTCCAGAACAACAGAAAATTGATCTTCAACCACCATATAAGGGACTGTCTAAGACAGTCACTCGGTGGCTTGGGACCCAAATGTGGCTGTTTGAGCCAAACTAAATGTGACGGTGGCCACAGGTCTGCCATTTTAGAAGCAGTTGCAATTCTTTTAAAACTGTCATGAGGCCCTTTTAAGATTGCAAATATGAATAGCAATATGTCAAACAAATGTTGGAAATGTAAAAAAGTAGAGGGCTCGTTTTATCATATGTCATGGACGTGTGAGAAAGCAAAAACATTTTGGACTGAGATACATGCAGAAATGGAGAAAACTGTTAAGTGTAATTTTAAGAAAGAGCCAGAAATATTGCTTTTGGGACTTAAAATGGAAGACGTAAATGTGGCAAAAAGGACATTGATGTGGTATATGACTACAACAGCTAGAATGATATATGCTCAATGTTGGAAACAAGACAAAATACCTGAAATTGGTGATTGAATAAAGAAGTTACTTTTTATGGTCGAAATGGACAAAATGACGAGGAAACTTAAAAATTTGGAAGCAGAAGAATTTTTCGAAGACTTGAAAGATTTTAGAAACTATTTAGAAAAAAATTGGGATGTAAAGGACAATTGGCTTTGTTTTGAAAATTATTGAAACATAAAGAATAATAGAAAATGGATAAGTGTATAAGAATAACAATTGAAAAATGTGTTACCTGTAGAGTTTGAATATTTAAAAAGGAAGATATGTAAAAGATTTAAGAGATGGGCAGGAGGTTGGAGCACTGTGGGAAGCCATGAAAGGGTGGGGGTAAGAGGAAAAAGGATGTATAACATAAACTTTGATGTATGTTTGAACGTATATTATATCCTAATAAATTGTTTTGGGGAAAGAATAAAAGTGGCCTTGGGAGCGGTTGTTCTCCCCCCCCTCCCCCCGGCACACCTTTTCAAGTGCAGAAACAGGTTGTTTCAGCAACTGAAAAGGTACAGGGGAGGGAATAAGAGTTCTTGGGGCTGCCACACTGCATGCCCAATCTAGATCGAGGCCTCCCAGTAATTTTTAAAAAGCTACCACTGCTTCTAAAAGGGCATCATTTAGTTCAGCACTTTGATATGCCACCTGTGGCTCTACTGAGCACTGTTCCCCGTGGCACCCCATATTCCAGGAAAGTGGACAATTCCTTTAGAAATTGGGATAATTTCACATTATTATGGGCCCAAAATAAAACTGGGCTTTACTTCTAAATCTGAACACTACCTGTCCATGATATCCATATCAAGGTTGTATAGATGTAGGGGCTGTGTGTATGAGACAGTAAAATAGGACCTACCACTGTACAATGCGAAGTCATAAAACAAAACTTCCTGCAAACAGAAAACTTGGCATGGTAAGAGGTTCTAACTAAGGCTTCTCCCACAGAAGCAGAGTAAAACTTGAAGGGGACTTTGACATATTTGGTAACATTCAACCCCAGAAGTTAGCTCCAAACTGTAGAGTTTCTGGTAATTCCTAGAGCTACGCTTTGTCACTTCCTGTATGAACCTCCAATGAGTATATGAGGCTACTGTTTTTCTATCCTGCCACCACTTGGAGCTGCAGTGGGCAATGGACCTGGGGGGCAGGGGATCCTGCATCCCCACTGGGGGCTTCAACCCTAGATATCTGAAACTCTTGTGGTGGGCAGAGAGGGCTCAGAAACATCCATCTCAGGAAAAGCATGGGCCCTTTCAGAGTCCAGAGATTTTATCTGAACTCCAAATAAGATGTCAAAGAGCCCAGGGCCTTCCCAAAATCTACAGACGAGCATACACACCGCCTATTGAAGCACCGCCCCTGAGTGCCTAAAAGAAGTTCAGGTGCCTGCCCTCCTAAAGTCATAGGTTTCTAAGAAGAGCAACTCCTTGACACAGCTGTTCATTCCACATGCAAGTCTCTGGCACAGTTCAAAGGCTGCACCACAGTGTGCTAGAACAAAGCAGTCCCTATGAAAACATAAAAATCAGCAGTGATTTGAATCCATCTCTGGCAGCATTAGAATTCACATGTCTGCTCTTTAAAGAAGAGTATCTCCCTTAGAAGAGTATGGTCTATTCTTCCATATATTCCAGAACTTGGCCTTTGAGTAAATATGGAAACTATTGTTCCTGGCTTTTCATTATATCACCTTAATCTTCTGCTGTTTTTAATCTAGCTGCTTTTGACTCAATCGGTGTTGCTGGTTTTAAATGCTTGTTAGATTTAATGCTTTTAGCTTTTGCGGGTAATTTAGGAATTATGCCTGGAACACTAGTGCAAAAATTCAACTAACAGTGCTGATAGTACTACAGGCAAGAGGAACTCTAGGACAACCCACGATGACTTTACCGACCACACATCATGAAAAAGTATTAAAACTACTCATATTCTTAATGTGAGCATCTGTGTGAGCCATGTCAGAGAGAATGAATGAGAAGGATACAGAAATGAATCACCACTTTCACAAATAATTGCAAAAGTATAAACATGGACTATCAACATGCAAATGATGCCTAAAGTAATTCAACAATAGCTGTATATGTCTACATCCTAGGTCCCAAAACAAACAGAGCTGCTCAACAAAATAGCGTAATAGTGGTTTCGCCAATAATAATCTTATTTCCTTTCTATTCCCTGCCTTCCATCCAAAGTTTGGTAAATCTAGGATTTCTCCCTATGATTTTAATGCAGTTAGGAAAACTGGCACTGTAAAATATGTCCAAGGCACACCAAGAGGAAACATGATTAATCTAGGTGTAATAGAACCTTGTACAGATCAGCTGGACACAGTTCAAATGACAAATAATTAAAGCCTCGGTGCTTGGACAAGCCATGAAGCAAAACTGACCCAGCGTTCTTGCTTATTGAGATCCCTATCTTTACCTAGTCTGGATGTCAGAAAGCAGACCCCTCTCCCATCTCAACCATCAACACATAACGAGGTTAAAGGAGGAAGATTTTCCCACTACCTGCATTCGGTGATACTACAGCAGTAGCTGCCACTTCGCCTGCTACTCCGCCGCTCTGATCGGAATTCATTCCTTGACTTCCTTAGGCTGAAGTACTCTGTAAGCTTCCCAAAAGACGACATGGCACCGCTGCAGTACGACCTTCTGCGCGCATACATACGTGTGCACCAGCCTACACACACGTTCACATGCCACAGTTAGTATGTTTGCTTTACGCAGGGTATGCCACCAACGCTGGCTGGGCAGGAGTGCTAGGAGAATTGGAGAAAGAGGGGAAAAAGCAAGAATCGGTTTAGATAGGGATAGAAAACCATTCTCTAGTATTTTTCACATTCATAGAAGAAAAACATAGTGTAGAAAAATTTAAAAGAAGAGAAAAAACAAGGCCAGTGGTGGGATTGCTGCTTCTACTTTTTATCCCAGTTGCTGCTGAGAAAAGGAAAATAATCTCTGGGGGGGGGGGGGGAATCTGACAGGATGTATTTCACAGTTCCTGCTGTGAAGAACAGATTTTACAAAGACATGCTGCCACATCAGAAATGGAAGGAAGCTGACCTCCAAAGATGCCTGTAATTAAATGGGAGATGTCCAAAGTCTCACTGTTTTTCATCTTGGACAAAAGAGAATAGGGAGAAACCCATAGAATCTGAGACACTGAAAATATACATGTAAACAACTGGGTCTGTCTTCAGACAAATGCCTCTGATCGTAGCACTGGCAGAGACACATACCAGTAACTCAAGCCATGGGCTCCCTATTCAATGTTTATAAGCCTTCCCTCTCCCCACTTCACTGTGGAGCCTATCATCTGGCCTAAAAATTCAAACTTCAGTTAATTTCGATATTACTCTGTGATACTACAGCATCTGCCATCTGACCCTCTGCTCCAAAACTAGGAAAGGCACCAGCATCAACCAATGGGAGAGTCTGTATAAGCAGAAAATTCTTCTCCCTCTCATAAGCCTCAAGTCAGGCATACAGGTTCATCATCTCTCTAACTGCCTTGCCAAAACTGCTACTATGGATGAGATGGCAGGAAAAGACATTACTCAGAGGGAGACGGGACTTCCATAAACTCACTTGAACCCTAAGGAGCATCTAGATATGACCATTCAGATGAAAGGAAGAACATCTAAACACAAGAAGCAAGATGACCCAGGCAAGTAACACATCTAATGAGTTTTTACACACAGAGAGAAGTGAACAAACTGAAATAACAGATTAACCAACTGCTCTGGCATCTTTTCCAGCCTTCTGTTGTGGATACCCTATTAAAAACAAGACAATAATTGCTATTTTTCTGCCCAAAGTCACCTCCCTGAGGAGCCGTCAACACTGCAAGCCTGTCACATATTTTCCTGCAAACTAATTCATTTCCTATGTATTTTCTTCTCAGTTTCATTAATTCCACTATTTGGATTTTCATATCTCACAAACAATTAAGCATCAACTGAAAAAACAAACAACAGCTTCCAAATTCAGTGTGAGGGAAGCAAAGAGAAAGGGAGAGATTATTTACAATTTGCCTCAAAATATCCATGCTATGCTATGCTGTACTCATCATTTAGCGGGAACAGTACCGCTAAAAAATTTCTGAAATGTCATTTCTATTTTTTAGCGGTACTATTCCCGCTTGCTGCATCTTCCACTTCTGTGATCAAGGTTCTCCCAAGAATCCACAAACTGCAGAACCTGTTTGCATCCTGGCCAAAATCTGCACAAAACAGTCATCACAGACACACAATTCCCCTTTTTTCATACACCAGCATAGGCTGACCTGGTGCGGATGCCTGAACATAAAGTACAACAAGAACAGAAAAACACAAGAGGAGCAAGAAGAGCAAAAGACAAAAAAAGGGTGAGGGATTACAACAGCCACAAGAAAAACAAAACGACAATCCAACCAATTTATGTGCATAAGGCACCTGCTGGCTTGTTTCAGCCGAACGGCTTTAGGAGGTCCTGTTGTGGCGGCGGCGGCAGCTCCCTGCAGTCTCTGAATGAATCTCTCTCGCTTTTTCTTTCCCCTTCAGCTGCCTGGCAATAGGTAGGGAACCTTTCACAACACCTTCTTGTTCCCATTAACATTTTATGAGAAGAGAGTGCAGCCTTGAGACGACCCCCCCCCATTCACCTTTCTGGCTTACGTCCGGACACCCTTCCCTCCATCCCCTCCCCAAATTCAAACAACTCCACCTCTGTTTTGAAGGCACATGAATTTTCTCTCTCTCTCTCTCTTTTAAAAAAAAAATCAATTCACTTGCTAAGAGAGAGATTAAGGACAGCAGTCACTTGCCGTTCTCAGTCCTCTCACATGTACATTCCATCTCGTGCTCTGTACCACCCTTTCCATCCCTTGTACCAGGGCTGCATCCAGAGAAACCTAACATTTCAAATGAGGCTGAGGAAACGGAGACCATAAGTATGCACAACTGGGAGAGAAACAGTTAAAGGGGTGGCACAGAGGACATGCAGAGAATTGCGGGTGGGGGGGGGGAGATGACACTTTTCTCTGCACTGAGCCCTGTAATGTAGCTCTTCCCAACTGCAGACAGCATTGTCAGGGGCCACAAGACACCTTGAGATGGTTAACACAACCTTTCCCTGATGCAGAAGAAATTGTGGCTACTAAGCAATGCAAAGGGGGAGAAGAGGGAGTTAATGCAAGCTCATAAGGAATAGGACAGGAAGGTACCGCAAAAGGAAAATATGAGACCAATTTGAGGGTAAATCTCTCAGCACCTTCTGCAACCTCTAGACTATCAGATAAATATGAGCAGCAAAAAGCTTCTCAGGATTTGCTTGTCTGGCTGCCTGTATAATCCTAGCTACGTGGGTGAACTGTTATCACAGCTTAGAGGTGAGGAACTGTATATCCTTGAGACCCGTCATAGGCATACAGAGACAGAGATCCTTCTTCCTACATTCCTGGAAGGGTATATGTGATCCAACGCTGTAACCTTCTCACTCAAGTGTTAAAATGGCTACCAGTCATCTCAACCACCTTACACCACACGAGCCACAGCAAACAGAATTACTGAATGCATCCAGAAGCAGCTACGAAGTTTTTAAATGTTAACTAAAAATTATCTCCTCTTTTAATCACTTTGTTCAGAAAACTTATCTGACTGTCCTGTACTCTGCAGTCAGGGCCGGTTAGGGTTCCTCAAGTGGCAACCAGACCCTTGGCCATGGGGCTGGCCAGGCTTGAAGAACTGGAGCTGGTACCACGAGGCTTCTGTCCGGTGGACCAGTTAATCCAGCAAGATTCCACTCTCAGCCCAAGGCTTAAATAGGCTTGGAAGGAAGCAGCTCCTGGGACTCATCTTGTCAAGGCTTAACTGGGGTCAGAATCCTGCAAAGGGTTTACAGAATCACAGAGTTGGAAGGGGCCATACAGGCCATCTAGTCCAACCCCCTGCTCAATGCAGGATCAGCCTAGAGCATCCCTGACAAGTGTTTGTCCAGCTGCTGCTTAAAGACTGCCAGTGAGTTACATCCACTGGAACCATGGTCTGGCCCAGGAGTTGGCACACAGGCTGCTAAGCCTGATACTGAGTCTCCAGCAGGCTATCTCGGAACAAGCCTGCTGCCTCCACTGCTCTTGCTGGATAGAGGCAGATCCTGGTGGGGTCGTGGGTCGGGTCCAGAGCTAGCACTTAGTTTTCCCAGGACCGAGGGGGACAGAAGAAAGTTCTGGTAGAGGAGTTCCAACTGCAGGGGTAGCCTCTGGAACCCACTGGCCAAGTGCATCAACCATGCAGGGGTCCTCCTGGAGTTACTCCCTGCTCTCTCCCAGACTATGTTTTTGGCTCCTCAGGCTCCTCTTCTGAGGCTTCTGACTCGAGAGAAAGCGCAGTGGAGGTCATGATGACAGTGTCCATGAAAACCGATTCCTCTGTAAGAGGAATACAAACTTCGAGCTGTTGAGATTCTGAAACAGTTTCATGCTACATCACTAAACTCATCAGCTTTTGTCAAGTTGACCTATCAAGTTCTGGGGTCTTCATCAATTCTAGCAAAGGATGACCTGGTTGTCATCCTCTGCCTCCAGGATAGACTAATGTAATGTGCTCTATATGGAGCCGTCAGACCCCAGAGGAACCACTCTTCACGCAACATTCCTTAACAAGGTTTATTGGTAAGATTTGGACTTCTGGTAAGGTTAACACCTTTGTCAGAACTAACAAGCAATAGCACAGGGTCGGTAATTGGGGAATGGGTTCCACCCCCTCAGTCATACGTCACACATGCACAGGCTTACTACAGGTCATGAAAGAATAAGTGATCTAACTAGCCACGTCTCAAGTCTTATCGCTCTTTAATTGACCATTCAGAAGTTGCAGCAGTAGAATCCAAACTTAGTGGCCTGTTAATGGGAAAGGCCACACACATACATGCTTACATCTCAGTAACATTGATGAGAAGTTACTACGATATGGCTCTATGTGGGCTACCTTGGAAAATGGTCAAGGAAATCCAACCAGTGCAAAATAGAGAAGCAAGAAACGGGAGCCTGTTGCAAAGATTGTATTCCTCTCAGTAATATAACAATTACTCAGGCTGACAAAACTATTTCTGAGCGCAAATCAATATGCTGGTACTGCCATTCAAAGGCTTAACACAGAATTGGGCCAGGGTGTCAGGAATTGCTTATGTGAACATACAATGCACGATTCATCACTGCTGCCCCACTGCCCATATTGAACAAAGAAACGGATGTGCATATGGAAAACGGGATTGCACTTACCTGTAACCATTGTTCATCAAGTGGTCTTCTGTGCAGGCACACATGGGGACTGCGTAGCTGCAAGCCAGACATGGAGAAGAGCTTCCAAGCTTTAAAAGAAGTTACCAGAGCCTTTGAGTGCTCCCCATCTCCTCCATCTCAAGTGTATCCTTTTCCCACCCAAAGGATCACATGACCGGGTGGGTCGCCTCTGTAAGGAGCTGCAGAAACTAGCAGAGCAGCCCAAAGAGGGGGAAGGAGGGAGGGGTATATACCTGCATAGAAGACCACTCATTGAACAATGGTTACAGGTAAATGCAACCCAATTTTCATCATCATGGCTTCTGTGCAGTCCCACATGGGAGATTAGCAAAGCTCACTTACCAAGGAATTGGGTGTGGGCTGATCAGCAGAAGAGTGACTGTAAGATCACTTCCCCCACAGCTGCCTCATTTCAGGAGTCCATGTCCATGAAGTAATGCTGGACAAATGTTGAGGGCATCGACCAGGTAGCTGCTGACAACTCTTGAGCCCTCATGGACTGAGCCCTCAAGGCAACAGGGCAAGGTATGCCTGCCTTGCTGTACTGTTTTGATTGCTGACACCACAGATCTAGACAAAGACTGAGATGCTGCTGCCCCTCCCTTTATTTGCACCTCTAAAACAAATGGATCAATCTTAGCCTTCCTAAACTCTTCTACATTTCAAATAAAAGAGAAGTGCTCTTCTAACATCTAGAGTGTATAGTGTCATGCCTGCCCTTGACTCAGCCCCAGAGCCAGCTCCTGACAGCCTAAGAGGAGAGGATTCAGTGCCTTTAAGAGCTGAAGAAGCATCAGGATCTGCACCTACTGTAAGTACTGAGGACAATACACAGCAATCTGAGTCAACTACAGGACAGTTTGCACCTGGGATTGAGCAGGCCATGAGCAGCTCACCACCTGCATCTCCCCCACCTGTACGTAGCCTTAGGGATTAGAGACATCAGGAGCTGACTAGCCGACAAAAAGAAGCACGTTCAAGAGGGCGGAGATCCTTGAGCCCTGAGTTTTAACAGCAGCCAGGACCTCGCACAAAGGTGCTAATGAGTTAATGGGCCAGAGCACTATTTAGTAGGGCCTCTGGCCATGAGCAGTTTGTGCTGGCAATCTTGTTTGTAAAACCAGAAGCTCTCCACCTTAATTCCTGTTTGACTCTGTGGCTTTTGGATTCGGCTTGTGTTTGGACTGCTCTGGCTCCTGACTTCCAGCTTTGAACCTGACCACACCCTCGGCTTTGCTCCCTGTATTCTGACCGCTGGTAACATTTGACTACAGCTTTATCTGGTGTTTTGGGACTTGTTTAATGCTCTGCTGACTGCTCTGCTGACCTTTGGACTTGTATTGTGACTCCCCCTGCCTGCCTGCCTCCCTGGCTCTACCGTGACATATAGTGTTTGTTCAGAGGCAGAAGTTGGAGAAGGGGAAAAAAACTGGGAGGGTGATGTCCTGATTTAAATGAAAGAGAGAAATGACCTTTGGTAAGAAATCTAGGCTGGGCATAAGGATTGCTTTATCTGTGTGGAATTCGGTAAAAAGTGGATTGCAACTTAGTAGCCATAGTTCCCCCACCCTCCTGGCAGAAGTGACTGCTACCAGGAAGGCCATCTTATATGACAAAAAAGACAGGTCAGACTTAAGCATCGTTTCAAAGGGTTTATACATTAATTTCACCACAAAACAGGATAATCTCCACTACGGTACAGGGAGCACAACAGGTGGATGCAAATTATGCAAACCCTTAAGGAACTTCCTAGACCCAGGGGCTGAGAATACCAAAGGACCTGATTCCCTTTTGAAAAGCTGAAAAGGCAGCTAAATGCACCTTGATGGACAAGGAGGCTAAACTCCCGTTCTTTCATGATAAAAGATAATCCAGTATTTTCGGCAACTCACAAATATCTGGTTTAACCTTTTGGTCCTCTGCCCGAACGTAAACTTTTTTCCATTTAGAAAAGTTAGATTTTCGTGTGGTCAGCCTACACGAGATGATCGTGACCTCTTTGACTTTCTGTGACAGGTCTTCTGTCAAGTGCAGGGAGCGTATCTCAAGATGAAGAATGGGGCCTACGTGGAGGAGATCATCTGCAGGAGGCAGAGTCCTGTGGACACCTTTGGCCAGATGCCACAGGATTGGAAACCATACCCTCCTTGGCCAGTAGGGGACCAGAAGTATATAGAAGTATACATGTCACCTTTTTGGCCCTTAGCTTGGCTACTACCTTGTGTAAGATTCCAAATGGGAGGAATCCATAAAAAAGGTGGCCACACCAGCATAACTGGAAAGCATCTCCAAGAGATCTCTTGTCTGCCGCTGCTCTGGAGCAACAGAGGTGACATTTGGCATTGGTCTTTGAGGTGAAAAAATATATTTTGGGAAAGCCCCATTCCCTGAAGATGGGATCAAGGTTCTTGTCAGCAACTGATCACTCCTGGTTTGATCACTCCTGGTTTATATCTGTGCTCCTGCTTAGTGCGTCTGCTAGGGTGTTGTCCTGACCTGCAAGGTGTTTGGTGGAAAAGCCCCATTCCCTGAAGATGGGATCAAGGTTCTTGTCAGCAACTGATCACTCCTGGTTTATTCAATCCTGGTTTATATCTGTGCTCCTGCTTAGTGCGTCTGCTAGGGTGTTGTCCTGACCTGCAAGGTGTTTGGCTGTTAACATAAGAACATAAGAGACACCAATGTTGGATCAGGCCAAAGGCCCATCCAGTCCAACACTCTGTGTCACACAGTGGCCAGAAATACCAGTGCCATCAGGAGGTCCACCAGTGGGGCCAGGACATTAGAAGCCCTCCCACTGTTGACCCCCCCCAAGCACCAAGATGACAGAGCATCACTTGCCCCAGAGTCCCTATCTATACCTTGTGGCTAATAGCCACTGATGGACCTCTGCTCCATATGCTTATCTAATTCCCTTTTGAAGCCGTCCATGCTTGTAGCTGCCACCACTTCCTGTGGCAGTGAATTCCAAGTGTTAATCACTCTTTGGGTGAAGAAGTACTTCCTTTTATCCGTTCTAACCCGACCGCTCAGCAATTTCATGGAGTGCCCACGGGTTCTTGTATTGTGAGAAAGGGAGAAAAGTACCTCTTTCTCTACCTGCTCTTTCCCATGCATAATCTTATAAACCTCAATCATGTCACCCCTCAGTCGTCGTTTCTCCAAGCTAAAGAGCCCTAAGCGCCTTAACCGTTCCTCATAGGGAAAGTGTTCCAACCCTTTTATCATTCGAGTTGCTCTTTTCTGCACTTTTTCCAAAGCTATAATATCCTTTTTAAGGTGTGGTGACCAGAATTGCACACAGTATTCCAGATGAGGTCGCACCATTGATTTATATAGCGGCATTATGATATTGGCTGATCTGTTTACAATACCCTTCCTAATAATCCCCAGCATAGCATTGGCCTTCTTTATTGCAGTCACACACTGTCTCGACATTTTCAGTGAGTTATCTACTACAACTCCAAGATCTCTCTCTTGATCTGTCTCTGCCAGTTCAGACCCCATCAACGTGTATTTATAGTTAGGATTTTTGGCTCCAATGTGCATCACCTTGCACTTGGCCACATTGAACCCCATTTGCCATGTTGACGCCCACTCGCCCAACTTTGACAGATCCCTTTGGAGTGCCTCACAATCCTCACTGGTTTTCACCACCCTGAACAACTTCGTATCATCCGCAAATTTAGCCACTTCACTGCTTACTCCCAACTCCAAATCATTAATGAACAAGTTAAAAAGCAGTGGACCAAGTACTGATCCCTGTGGTACCCCACTGCTTACACCCCTCCACTGGGAGAACTGCCCATTTATACTCACTCTCTGTTTTCTATTAATTAGCCAGTTTTTGATCCATAAAAGGACTTGTCCTTTTATCCCATGATTTTTGAGCTTGCTTAGGAGCCTTTGATGAGGAACTTTATCAAAAGCTTTCTGGAAGTCAAGGTAAACAATATCTATTGGATCCCCCTTGTCCACATGTTTGTTCACCCCCTCAAAGAACATTAACAGGTTAGTGAGACAAGATCTTCCCTTACAGAACCCATGTTGAGTCTGCCTCAATAGGTTTTGTTCATCTATGTGCCTACTAATTCTTTCCTTAATAATGGTTTCCACCAATTTACCCGGTATCGACGTCAGACTGACAGGCCTGTAATTTCCCGGATCTCCTCTGGAACCCTTTTTAAAGATGGGAGTGACATTAGCTACCTTCCAGTCCTCAGGAATGGAGGCTGATTTTAAGGAGAGATTACATATTTTTGTCAGGAGATCCACAAGTTCACAATTGAGTTCTTTCAGAACTCTTGGATGTATGCCATCTGGGCCTGGTGATTTATCAGTTTTTAAGTTGTTTATCAGTTTTAGGACCTCCTCTCTCGTCACCTCAATCTGACTCAGGTCTTTCAACACCCCTCCCGAACTCAGCGGCTCTGGAGTGGGCAAGCACCTCTCATCTTCCACAGTGAAGACGGAGGCAAAAAATGCATTTAGCTTCTCAGCCATTTCCCTATCATCCTTCAGTACTCCTTTTACCCCTTGGTCATCCAAGGGCCCCACTGCCTCCCTGGCTGGTTTCCTGTTTCTAATGTATTTGAAGAAAGTTTTATTGTTGGTCTTTACATTTTTTGCTATATGCTCCTCATATTCCCTTTTTGCATGCCTGACCACAGACTTGCATTTTATTTGCCATAGCCTGTGTTCTGTTTTATCAGCCTCACTGTGACTAGCTTTCCACCGCTTAAAGGAATCCTTTTTACCTTTTACAGCTTCCATTACTTTGTTTGTTAACCATGTAGGCTTTTTCTTATACCTGTTTGTGCCTTTCCTAACCTGCGGAATATATTTTATTTGAGCTTCTAGAATTGTAGTTTTAAACAGTTTCCAAGCTTCCCCAATGGTTTTGACCCTTTCTACTTTTCCCTTCAGTTTCCTCCCCACATGTCCCCTCATATCAGAAAAATTACCCCTTTTAAAGTTAAAAGTGGTTGTGTGAGTCTTTTTGGCCAATTCTCTATTTGTACAAATGTTGAACTCAACAACATTATGATCACTGTTTCTAAGCGGTGCAATCACTTTTACATCTCTCACCAGGTCTTGAGTGTTACTTAGGACCAAATCAAGGATCGCCTCTCCCCTGGTAGGTTCCGTGACCATCTGCTCCATAGCACAGTCATTTAGAGTGTCTAGAAACTCAATCTCTTTTTCTCAACTAGAACACATATTGACCCAATCAATGTGTGGGTAGTTAAAATCACCTATTACGACACAGTGTTTTTGTCTAGCTGCTATCTTTCAAGATGTACTGTGTGTGACACTGCTCACTGCCAGATGAGGGATGCCGCTATGCACTGGCAAATGGAACCTGTGCCCCTGTTTGTTTACAAAGAACTTGGCCGTCGTATTGTCTGTCACCAGCAGAACATGATGCCCCCTCAGGAGTGCTGAAAAGGATGTGAGAGCACACCTCATAGCCCTGAGTTCCAACAGATTGATGTGAAGTTCTGACTTGGGCAGGGACCATGTACCCTTAACCTTATGTCTCCCACCCCCTTCAGGAGGCATCTGTGAAAACTTGTACATCATGGGAATGTACCCCTGGAGGACCACCATCAAGCAGCTGAGGTAATCAAGTCCGCCAGCTTAAGCTCCTAAGTGTCACTCTGGGGATTGAGAACTTTCCACCAGGAGTCTATGGTTGGGTTGAATGCCCATATAAATAAATTTTGGAGAGGCTGCATGTGCAGCCTAGCATGTGGAGTCACTGCTGTGGGTGATGCCATGTACTCCAACATCCTCTGAATGTTTCTTGCAGATTGGAATCTGTTTGCCAGAAATTCCTTTACTAGGTTTACAATGATCTGAGCCCTTTGTATTGGCAGGTAAGTCTTACCCTTTGCCGAATCGATCATGGCTTTGATAAATTCTATTGATTGAATTAGAGAAAGGCAGGATTTCTCCCAACTGATAAGGAAACCTAACTCTTGCAGAGTGCATAGTGTGAGGCGTAGGTCATGTGTGGGGACAAGTTCACCAGAAGCCAGTCATTCAGTATGAGTAGATGGTACAGCCCTTGAGTCTCAGGTGAGACATGACCAATGTTCCCTCTAAGCTGTGGAGTCTTGTGAGCAAATATTCTCCTTTGTGAGCTACTGGCATTAACGATGTGAGCGAGCAATTTGGCTACTGCATAAATTCATTTGCTCTGGAGCCATCCTTCCTGAGCAAAGACAAAAATGTGTGAGCCGGAGGCTAAAAAACTGTGAGCTAGCTCACACTAACTCAGCTTAGAGGGAACACTGGACATGACCACTGAGATACTCTTGGTGAACACCTGGGGGGGTGGCAAGCCCAAAATACAAAACCATGTACTCAGACTTGATGCCATGGTGGGGAAACCTGAGGTATTTTCTGCATGCCTCATGCATCACTATGTGAAAGTACACATCCTTGAGGTCAAGTACTGCAAACCAATGACCCGTGTCTAGCAAAGGTAGCACCTCCTGAAGGTATAACATCCTGCATTTTGGAATGCACAAATGTATGTTCAAAGCTTATATCTAAAATGGGTCTTCTCCCCCCCCCCCTCTTGATAACTGCAAAATACCAAGAGAGAAAACCCTCCCTCTGAGCCCAGGGGGAGGTCTCTGCTGGTGCCTTTAGACAAGAGGGAGGAGACTTCCTGTGACAGAAATGTGGAAGAACTCCAGAGAGGGCTCTGTGGAGTGATGAAATGGAAGCAGAGATTGAAACTCTAAGAAATAATCCTTAGGACGCCGGTGGTCTGACTGGTGCAGGGGGTGGCGGGGACTTGATTGGGGGGGGGAGCCGCAGGTGGCCTGGCTGGTGTGGGATGGTCAGGGTACCAGCAGCCTGGCTGGTGCGGGTGGTGGTGGCGGGGACTTGAATGAGTGGGGTGGGGGCCCAATGTGTGTCTCTGTCTCTGTTCCTCTGTGTCTCTCTCTGCCCCTCTGTGTCTCTCAGTGAGGAGGGTGGGGTAAAAGTCAAATAAATAAATAAATAAATTCCGTTACATCAACAGACTATCCATCAGCTTCTCCCCCCTCCACTAGCTATGACAGCAGCCTCACTGACACTGCCTCTTCCTGGTAGAACTTCTGAGTCCAGAGAGCTAGTTAGTGGGTGCTGGAAAAGGTAGGACCAGTCACCCTCCCTGATTTTATATCAATTTTCAAGCTTCCTGGAAAAAGCAGCAGACGAAGCAGGCTTGGACCATTCACTCATTGCAACGTTTTTTATTCTCTGAAACATGGGAAGGGCAACAGGTCCCAAATCCAGGTTATACAGCACTTTCATTATTGGGTCAGTGGGCTGAGGTTAGGAAGCAATATACTCCACATCAAGTGCTTTAGCCATCTGAATAAGTTGTTCAGAGTATAATTTCAGGTCCTTCATAGGTGACGGAGCCAAACCACAGCATCATCAGGCGAGGGCATAGAGACATCTTCCAATCCTGATTCTAGTTCCTGGTCTAATCCTTCCTCAGATTCCGAGAGCAGTGCCGTCTTCACAACTCCATGATATGTAGCTTTAAAGCCTGTTCCTTTCTTCTGTTTGGTGGGTGGAAGGGGGGGCTGCCAAGGATATGGGAGGTCTTGTTGAAGATCGTAAAGTCCCCACTGCAATGGAAATGGCATAGGAAATGGGTACCATGAATGTTGCTACATGGGCCACTGAGCGGGGGGGCAGTTGAGGTGGTTTATGACCTCTAATAGGTCCTCAAGGCTGAGGAGGACATACACTTGGTTGTCCAATGACCTTGATGAATGTGATTTGCACCCCAATCGCAATGGTGTTCTAGGCCTCAGGAAGATCTCGGCATTGACTGGTGCTGGTGACAGCAACATGCCCTTGGTGTCGATGGTCGACTCCAGGGTGAGTCACCTAGTCAGCATTGACATGGGGGAGTGTTGCTGACTCGGAAGGGAGAGTGATTCCCCAGAGCCAAGGAGATGGCATTTGACGGCATCAAGGCAGTGACTGTCAATGAGAGGTGATGGTGACTGATGCTGGGGAGAGATATGCAGTGTGTGCTTCATCTTTTGCTTCAATTTCTTCTATGGTGGTTCAAACCCATCGATTTATCTGCTGGATCCAACGCCGATGACGTCAGGACCAAGGCTACTGAAGGGGCTTGCGGCCTTTTATCAGAATGGGCCCATTTCTCCCCTTGCAGGCCCAGGGCTCCCGGGGCCATTTTCCATAAAGCTGATTTTAGTCTGACAGCTCTCCCATCCCAGGCTACTGGAGTAAGGTGGCAGCAAGGAAGCACAAGGCTGTACTACACCCTTCACCTGAACATAGAAGACACAATGTATAGTCATCATTTTGAGCCATCACAGCTCTGCATTCCTCACATTTTTAAAACAATTCCATCCTGGATATCTGTCAAAGGTGTAGTGTTCTCCTTAGAGGGGCAAGAAGAGAACTGAGGGGAGAGTGCTCACCCCGCCCCATCACGTGATCCCTTTGGATGGGAAAAATATACACTCAAGACGGAGGGGAAGGGAACACTCATAAACTCTGGAAACTTCTTTTAAAGCTTAGAAGCTCTTCTCTGTGGCTGGCCTGCAGCTGCACAGTCCCCATATGAGACTGCACAGAGGTCACGATGATGAACTGAGCTTTTCCAGTGATGCCCCCGCCCAGGCTGACAGAAGACAACATGCCTCCGACCTAGCATCAATGTACTAATGAATTGACATCTTATGCAACCTCTACCTCTCAACCTTGAGAGCCAGTTTGGTGTAGTGCTTAAGTGCGTGGAATCTAATCTGGGAGAACCGGGTTTGATTCCCCACTCCTCCACTTACACCTGCTGATGTGACCTTGGGTCAGTCACAAGCTCTGGCACAGCTGTTCCTGAAAGAGCAGTTTGTGTCAGAGTTCTCTCAGCCCCACCCACCTCACAGGGTGTCTGTTGTGGGGAGGGGAAGGAAAGGGAGTTTGTGAGCCGCTCTGAGACACCTTTGGGTAGTGAAGGGCGGGGTATAAATCCAATCTCTTCTTCTTCTTCTTCTACAATGATGGCTGCATGGAACATGCAGCTGGGTTAGCACTAACCATTAATTTTTGAATTTATAGCTACATCTGATCACATGAACCACTTCCTGAACTGTGGTGTGGAATTCAAGATGGTGGAATATTTCTATCCCTTCATATGAACAGATGAACACACTGGCTTCCCCTCACACATGCATCCAATACTTACATGATTTTGAATATTGTCTATGCATTTGTGCTACTAATGAAACAGCTTGGAAGAAAAAAGAAAACAAACTGTTGTGAATACTTCCTTTAGATTACCCTTTGCTCAGACATAGGTAGGTATATTTGCACATTTCCAAGTTTGGCATTTACATTACACTCCTCTCTACTGATATAAGAAGACACTTCTCAGTCAGTTTTTCACAGAGGTATCAAACCCATAACTGCAGAACCCATCTTACATGAGATTTTCAACACACATCTGGTTGTCTTCTAAGCAACAGGAAATGTCCTTTGTAAAACTGGATACCCTACTCTAGAATGCTGCTTGCAATTAGCCAGAGTGACAGCTATTGGCACAAGGGCGGAACACAACAGACAGTGTACTTCCTTTGTTTATTCCACACACAAACACACTAGTGATTGTTCCTTGAAACCAAGAAGAGATGTGTTAACAACAAATGTAGAAGGTCTGGGGGTGGATGGCGTGGGGAGACCAGACAAATTACAGGAAAAGTATTCCTGTTTTTTCCCCAGAGGAGAATTTTTAAGTTATACTGGTACATCAGCTCAGATTCTTGTAAAGTCTCATATTCAAGATTCAAAGTTTGCAGTGTTAGTGATGATAATATTGCTAAGGCATTTGACTAAATTACTGAACAAGGAAGTCTCTCAGGACTTGATGCTGGAAGACTATGTCCCTATGCTGAAAAATAAAAACACTTAATCCAGAAGCACAATCCGCTAAGTATATTGCCCTTGCAACATCTTTGTACAATGCAAAACCTCTAGCTCCTTCCTTCTCACTTGCCTCAAAATCTTCGGTACCAAACAAAAAACTAATGAACGTTCAAAGACATACACACCAACATTATGCCAAAACCATGGCAAAGACTTGAGCTGTGTTCAATTCATGCAAACCTCCTACACCAAACTGGCTCTCATTCCAAGATTCATAATTCAGTCTCTTAGCCATATTAGTATACCTGCACGTTACTGCTTCATAAAGTTTCACCAAATTTGAGATGGGAGAACCTGGAGTGTTGTGATTCCAACCTCACAACAAGTATTTTGCAAAACCGGCTAAGTTGCTACTTGGATATGCCAATGCCCAGTCTGAAATTAAAGGCACAATGACAGGGGGTGGGAATATATGATAAATTGTGAAGTTCTAGCAGTATCTACAGGTAAGAGGACAAGTCTGCACACCAAACATGCAACCAAAATGAGAAAAGCGTTAGCAATTATGTTTTCATGCAGCTTAAACTTGGATGGATTCTTTCTCTACCTTAAGAAAGAAGGAGACCATTAAGGAAGGCTTGCACCACTTATAAACCTTCTGCCAAGTATTCCCTGCTCTGCTCTCCCCTCCCAGGAAAACTAACGAACACCACGTTGTGATGCAAGCCCTTCCTTCCATCCTCAACAGAAATAGACACACCGCGGGCATACATGTGGCTTTCCAGACCCAGATCACCTCTGCTGTGCACAGGCAGCTTTTGACAAATGCCTTCTGACAGCCTCTGGGTGGTGGAAGCAGACAGCAACAGGACAAGATGCTTAATAAGAAAATTGGCTTAAAATGAAGCTTCTCCTCTGACTCCCAAATAGTGCACAGCTAAGCCGCCTCACAAAATAGATCTCAAACACACGGTACCAGGCAGGACAGTCAAGAATCTACTGCATCTGAGAACAACTGCTTTCATAGATCTGGTTACTAAAAGCTTTACTGAGGAGCTAGGGTGGCAGTCCAAATTATGAAACTCTCTGCTTGCCTCCATGACCATCTATAAGGCAGTCTGCATCCCCTGCAGCCTCACACAACCTGTTGCGAGTGCAGACTGAAGCCTAGAAAAAGGCTACATGGGACAGAAGACAATAAGAGATGAACCAATTCGTTTGCTAGGCACATAAAAGGGCAGAAACAGTTTTCAGAAAGATGAAGGATGGATGGAGTAGGTCAGGCCTCGACAAGCCTCTAGGAGCCAGTCCAAAAATTTAGGAGTGTTATGTATTATGTTCTGTGGTGAGCTTGAGTTCTGGACAGGATTGTAAGTTCACCAATCAGAGCAGCACAATGTTATGGAGGGAAGCACTCTGATTGGACCTGATCTGTAAATAGTGATTGGTTGTTACATGACATGTGGGCGTGGCTACCTAAGCCCGGACTGTTTAAAAGAGAGCCTGTTGCTCTATGTTTTTGTCTCGTTCTTGATTTCTTCTGACTTTGTTAATAAAAGCTGATTCACTGTTCACAAGCTGCGTTGAGTCTCGTATTCAACAAGGAGCCAGGCTCATTTTTCAGCCATCAGGGTTTTGTGTTTTACTCAGGGGTCATTTCGTAGAAAAAGAGCTAGGGGAACTCATTAGCATATGCCACACCCCCTGACATCAGGGGCCCGGCGGTGGACCTGCAAGGCCAGCGGGAGTGCGAGGAAGCCCCGCCAAGGCCCTCCCTGGCCCCAGGCAGGCAGGGGTGGGGAGAGGCGGGGAGAAAGCAACTTACCCTCCCTCTTCTCCTGCCTCCTCCTGGCTGAATGAGGGCTGGAAACGGGGCAGCCGGAAGCAGGGGGCGGGGCTTCGTCATGTGCCCCGCCCCCCTGCACCTCACCTGGGGGAACTGTGTTCCCCGGCGTTCCCCCCCAAAATGACCTCTGGTTTTACTGACCATATTTTTAAATTATTGCTGCCACAAAACCTAATGCCAAACTCTCCACAGTTTCCTGAAATTTCATTACAGCTATAAGAAAAGCGTTCTAGTACATAAATAAATATAGGACTCGCCCTGACTGTCATCCTCACAACAAATCGTGAACCTCTAACCTTAACATAACCTCTCCCAAGTTCTTCATAATTCCCATTATTGCCGTAAAAAGCACCGTTTAATTGAGTTTTGAAGCCAATACAGAAAGCAACTGGTTAAGAAATGATTTCATCCACCACAACTGAAAGTGTAAAGTTAAGTTTTTAACAACTGAAGCTTAAACAAGTAATGATAGGAATTTCATGCACGTTTATTTTTATGTCAAACAAAACATTCTGGTACAAAATGATAAATATGCTCTGTAGGTTAAACACTGAGAAATGCTGAGAGACACTACAATTTGTTGAACTCTGGAGCAGACTGCAGTCGAGTGGAATCGCAGTCGGATGCAGAAGGAAGCACAATTGTGCAGCTACTGATAGGTTCATTCTGTTGGGAGTATTTTGACCAAGGAAGGGAGCACTTGCACAGTGCACTTTCTTCCCAATGCAGTTCAATGCCCATATCTGCATGGACCCAGCCTCAAAGTCTTTCGCTAAGTAGCATATACTGGCTTGGCTCTCCCAGCATCCAAAAAGGACCCACATGGGGCATAAGCCAGATACAAAGGATCCCCCTTAAGTTCTCGTCATTTCCCTTTTGGGAGGTACAATAATACAGCCAAAAAGCAAAAAGCTCCAATTCCTAAACCAGCGTCCCAAAAGGAACAGCGCTATAATTTCACACAATTACAGATCAAAGAGTAGAAGACTAATAGATTTATTGTAGTTTCTCAGTCAGATCCTACATTAAGACACAAGAAAAAGACAGGTGCCTGTGAATTATGGTCTACATGCAATAAAAGTACCTTTTAAAAGAATAAAGAAATGACACTTATTTCAAATACACAAATCTTTAAACTGTTTTGAGAACAGTAGGTGTTCAAGTGTACCCAGAGAAGGAGGCTTTATTCTACTTTTGATCAAGCGTAACAAAAGGTCACCTACACTATCAAAAGTAGTTACTCATAACTTTCCTGGATATTGCATAGGAGCAAATGTGAAATCAGAGGGGAAGTTTAAGGATGGCATATGGGAGAGACTGAATCAAAGACGAGATTCAAAGCAAGGCTGAGAAAGGTGAAGCATAAGCCGTGGGAATGAAAGGCCTGTCTTAATGCTCCACACAGTAGACAAGAAACACATAATCAGTCAAGGACAGCAGGTACCCATTTTACCCAATGGCTCATTAAAATTGAGCCAATGACCTGCAGCTTTGAAAGGGCAAAGTGATACCTATGTGTAGAGGAATTAAATATCCATTCCAAAACTCCAACACGCACTGCTGTTGCAAGATCTCTATGCAGAAGTCAAGCCAATCTATCATACAGAAGCACTAGAGAAGAAGCAATGCAAGAATTGTTACCACGGCATTTGCCATGCAAAGAAAGAAGACTCTCTGGAATAAAGGTTAAAAACTAAAGAAGCAAGAGCTCAAAGCTAGAAAATTGATTGGGGCTATCTGAACATACTAGGAATAAAGTGTCCAATGATCAAAAAGAGGAGAGAGTATTAAACACCTACCATAACTTCCAGAATGCTCAGGTAACCCTGATTTCTTTTCCACTTCACTGCAGTGCTGTTCCAGCATTGCATTTCTGTTGCTCTAACCTCATGTACCAGAACAGACTACGGCTGATTTCGCCCTAGAGCTGCCTCGATGTTGCGCCGCCGTTTGCCCCGACACTACTGGTCAATTTCACACCCGAAGCTGCGGGGCTGCATTTTGACTCGCGGCTTCGCCCGATTTCCCCCGCAGTTTCATGATCCTGTTTTTTTTGAGGATCACGAAACTGCGGAGGAAATCGGGCAAAGCCGCAGGTCAAATGCAGCCCCGCGGCTTCGGGTGTGAAATTGACCAATAGTATCGGGGCAAAAGGCAGCTCTAGTGCGAAATCAGCCTACATGTGATCCTCTAATTACATGCAGGCATCACTTTGTGTGAAAAGGGTAATGCACATATTTGTCAGCTTAAAAATGCACAAACATGTACCTGCTACAAACCTGGGCTTCCAAACATAAACAGTGAAACTGGAATATATTGCCCTATAAACAAAATGGAGCTCTTTAGAATCTGTAATCCACACTATCACTACAATGAACTGCAAAAAAAAAAACGTAGTGATCATCTGGAAGACCACTCAAGACAATGCTAATACTTCAGTTTTCAATTCCCGGCTTAGTCCACAGATACACCTTCATGGAGTAACACACTATTTACAAAGATTTTTAGAAATGAAGAACAAGAGGAGATGGTGATCAAAATTGTGTACAAAAATCACAAAACAGCACATCCAATGCATTTGGCTATAAGTGGCACTCCCTCAGGAATTAGTCTTTTCTGAAGTCAGAAGCGAAATTTCCATATATCTTTTTGATTCACAAGATCTGGAAAGAACAAACCAACTGACCAAATCATTTTGACCAGACAAATGGCCAACCCTCAACATACATACACACCACCAACTACGTAAGTCCAACTTGCTTTATTTTTAAAAACTGTCTTTTTTGACAAGCAAGATCAGTTCTGTACTACAACAATACAAGCACTATCTTTGCCAATGGAACTATTCAGATGTCACTGAATCACTGTTTTCAACACCAACTGTAAGAAGAGTGGGAGTTCAGCACAAAACCAGAACACACAAGTAGTGCAAACATTCAGAAGGAGAGAAATGGTGATCTTAACAATTAACAACCAGCCAATTAATCTTCCCTAATGGAGCTAGTGTTGCAAGAGAGATAATTTAAGAAGGAAGCTCCCCAGATAGCAAAGGAAGTGTTCATTCATTAGTACTCCAAGGTGACCAACATTCTGAAATGCCACCTAAATCAATGACTTACTTGAACAGGCAATGCAAAGAGAAGCCATGGCTACCAGATTGCCTAGCTTTCTTTACAAGGTGAGATTCTATACAATTTTTTAATTAGATGACAGAGCAAGCTGTTGTGGGAAGCCATAACAATCCCAGTTCAAGCCACAAGAAGCTTGGTTTCATCCTTATCAGAAATGAGTCCAATAGCACTTTTAAAATGAAGAGAAGAAGAGAGAGAAGAGATTGGATTTATACCCCGCCCTTCACTTGGAGTCTCAGAGTGGCTTACAAACTCCTTCCCCTTCCCCTCCCCACAACAGACACCCTGTGAGGTAGGTGGGACTGAGGGAGCTCTGACAGAAACTGCTCTTTTCAAGAACACCTTTGACAGAACCATGGCTTGCCCAAGGTCATCCAGGAGCTGCGAGTGAAGGAGTGGGAATCAAACCTGGTTCTCCCAGATTAGAGTCCACATACTTAACCACTACACCAAATGAACGAAGTTTAATTCTGTGCATGCACACTTCTTCAGACACACTGACTTCCTCAAATCTTACATATAGGTAGGGGAAGGTTAACTGGCAGGAAGGGCCAGTTAAAGTCAAGATACATAAGTAACTGGGTGATAAGTATAGTTTAGTAAAGGTAAAGGTAAATGTTCCCTTGCTCGAAAGCCAGTCAAGTCTGACTCTAGGGTTGCGGTGCTCATTTCCATTTCCAAGCCAAAGAGCCAGCGCTGTCCGAAGACGTTTCCGTGGTCATGTGGCCGGCATGACTAAACACCGAGGTGCACGGAATACTGTTACCTTCCCACCGAAGTGGTACCTATTTATCTACTTGCAATTTCTTGCTTTCGAACTGCTAGGTTGGCAGGAGCTGGAACTAGAGATGGGAGCTCACTCCATCGTGCGGCACCCGGGTCTCGAACTGCTGAACTACCAACCTTCCACAGCCTGCAGTTCAGCATCTTAACCACTTGAGCCACCGCAGCTCAAGTGGTTAAGTATAGTTTAGATTGAATTAAAGCAGTTGGCAAGACCTGTGAATAGCAGCAAATTAGCATACAAATAAAAGAGTTAACAAACAGATGTGAAAACTAAGTTTTAGTCCAGTGGCACCTTTAAGATCAACAAAGTTTAATTCTAGATAGAAGAGACAACTGAGTGATTTAGCATGTGTAGTGAGATAAGAACACAATATCTCTGTTAAGCCCTGGGGGTTCCATTGTCCTGAGTGTTATAATAACTTGTCATTCAGCAATCTCCCATTCCAGTCTGTTTCTGAAATTCCTTTACAATAAAATAGGTACTTTGAGGTCCCCCATTGAATCCCCTAGGAATACTAGACAAACGGAAGCTGCTGTTTGTTGCCAGATTCTTTGAGAGGATTCTGTGAATCTGCATGTGTATGATTCTCCCCTCCACAAACCAGCTTCTCAGCAATTTCATATTCCATATGCATACTGAGTGTATGGCTACAGCTTTTCCTGAACAGCAAAGAAATTTACAGCATTACTTCCCCATACGTCTGCAGGCTCAAGGCACCTTGCAAATTTAAAATCAAATTAGCAGATTTAAACCTTTGTTAAGTAGCAGAATCCATTCCTCCTGAGATTGTTTAAAAATTACTGTGTATCCATTTACCTTGTACGCATAATATAACTTCCATATATACCGTGTGCTTGTTCCTATTCACTTTTAAGCTACTACGGCATAAAAATGCCACTGAATATTTTCAAGACTCATTTTATAACTTAATCTTTATCATCATCATTCTGTTAATCAAATGCCACCTAAGCAACTCATCCTCTCTAATTTTTCCATGTAATCCTAGCTGATCCTTTTTCCATGTTCATATTTATCTGGGCTACACACAATCTGTTCCCCCCCCCTTTTCCCCATTAGTCAATCCCTGCACCCCTTTTAAATTGCTACTCACTCAGTACTAGCAGACCCAGGGAGAGGGGATTTAACTCTTTAACCTCCACTCGGGTTTTGCTAATCAAAACCAAGCTCTCCATTCTACTATTAGCATTTAAAGGCGGGGAAAGAAACAAGGACTCTTTTGAAGCTGAATTTACCATTTCAAGCCTGAAGATTTTTAACAGCCAAGTGTATTGTAAGCTACCTTATTAATTTAGTGGTTAAAAGCCATCTGGATAACTACAGCTCTTCTTGAACAGTATGTCCTATGTGGCAGTGTGAAAAGGAATGACTGCGGTCAGAAGAAAACCCAAAGACATAATAAAGCTTGGGTTCAAAGATGGATCACCCAGACTCATTCTATATCTTTTTAAATAGGTAGCTTACTTCTCATGGCAAGGCTAATGCAGTTCATCTACTCTGAATTTCAGCAAATGAGATCGATCACAGTACCACAAGGGAAATTACTGGGAAAGACATGCATGAAGACAGTCACTAGTGTAGAACGGTAAGGACTCTGTTAAACAGAAAGGTGTCATGGTAAAAAAGCCAGCCTCCAAACTGCTGAAACGCTACTAGTTGTAATCCTCAGGAATAGGTTTTTAATCACATCACAGAAACCTGGAATGTACAGGATACTGAGGAGCATCATATATTCAGATGAGGATCAGAAAAACCTTCCAGCTTTTCCAGTATAATCTTTTACCTGGAACAAGAATCTCGGGACAAAAAAAGATCGGGAATGCCAAGAATCTATCTGAAGCTCCTTATACTCAATCAGACCATTGGTTCATCGAGGTCAGTGTTGTTTACTCGGACTGTCAGCAACTCTCCAAAATATCAGTATCAGTATCTTGAGATAACAGCTCTGAGAGAACTGTGACTGACCCAAGGTGACCCAGCTGGCTGCATGTGGAGGAGTGGGGAATCAAACCCAGTTCTCCAGATTAGAGTCCACCTACCACTACACCAAACTGGCTCTCATTCCAAGAAACATTCCAAGATTCATAACTCAGTCCCTTAGCCACATTACTATACTTACACCTTTTAATTGATGTTCAGTCGCACAGTTGAGTTCGACTCTTCGTGATCCCATGGACCACATCATGCTAGGCCCTCCTGTCTTCCATTGTGCTCTGAAGTTTGCTTAATTTCATATTTGTTGCCTCAATAACACTGTCTAACCATCTCATCCTTTGCCACCCCCTTCTTCTTTGACCTTCAATCTTTCCCAGCATCAGGGTCTTCTCCAGTGAGTGCTCCCTTCTCATTGGGTGGCCAATGTATTTGAGCTTCAGCATCTGGCCTTCCAGGGAACAGTCCGGGTTCATTTCTTTTAGGATTGACTGATTCGATTTGATCTCTTTGCAGTCCAGGGGACTCTCAAGAGTCTTCTCCAGCACCATAATTCAAAAGAATTTATGCTTCGGCGCTTGGCCTTCCTTATAGTCCAACTCTCGCAGCCATACAGTACTACTGGGAATACCACTGCTTTGACCATACAGACTTTTGTTGGCAGGGTGATGTCTCTACTTTTTAATATGCTGTCTAGGTTTGCCACCGCTTTCCTCCCAAGAAGCAGGCGTCTTTTAATTTCATGGCTGCAGTCACCGTCTGCAGTGATCTTGGATCCCAGGAACGTGAAATCTGTCACTGTTTCCATGACTTCTCCTTCTATTTGCCAAGGAATGATAGGGCCGGATGCCATGATCTTAGTTTTTTTGATGTTGTGTTTCAAGCCAACCTTTGCGCTCTCCTCTTTTACCCTCAAGCAAGAGGCTTTTAAGGTCTGTGGCGGAACGGGGACCCACCTTCAGATCTGGGAGACTCAGCAGCCGTTCTGTGGCTCACAAGCCCCTGTTTTGGCCTTCCTACCCTGCCTGGTGGAGCTATTTCTCTCTGTTACACGCTGCCACCACTCACTAAATTGACACCGCCTTCCTAGAGGGACAGTGAGACCCCTCTGGCTGATTTCCCCACCTTGGGAAACGGGTACCTCGATCTTTAGGCGCCCCCTGGAGAGTTGGCAAGCCCGTTTGTGTTCCCTGGCCTCCCTTGGCCTCTGGTAACGTGCAGAGTGGGAGGACTATGTGGTTAAGGCACACCAGGCTTTTTAAACTCAAAAAGCAAGATTTATTTAACTATATACTGGTTGGGCATGAAAATAAACACAGGCACTTCAACATAACCTGGGCACAGAAATTAAACAGGATTGAAACACAAGTCCTCTGCACCTACACACACCCTCTCTATTTCTGTAGTGGGTTGCGGCCTCAGGCCAGGATTTGCTTTCTCCCTCCTCCTGGTTGGGAGGGAAACCGCAGCCCTACCCTGGACTGGTCACCAGTACTGCCACCCTCCTAGGCTCCCCCACCACAATTTACAGTGGCCTGGATTGCCCACAGAGTGAGGTGACAGGAGACCCCACCTGTCCACTCCCTTGAAGCTCTTGTCCACCCTAAGCCAAAGACTGAAGATCAGGCTGAAGACTAGGCGGAGACTAAAGACTCTCCTCAAGGGCCAAAGCCTTTATCTCCCTGGCTCCGCCCTTGGGGTGTGTCCATCTTTTCCCACTCTTTTCCCTCAAGGCTGCTGGGAAGTGTAGGCAGGGAGGTACGGCAGCTCCATTGTTCCCTATGGAGTACCTCCCCCCCTTGTAAGGACTACCAGGATGGCATCCATTTTAGGTACTGCTGCCTCTGCCTGGCAGCCATTTTTCCTCTTCACTTTCTGCCATTAGAGTGGTATCGTCTGCATACCTGAGGTTGTTGATGTTTTCCCCAGCAATCTTAATTCCGGCTTCTGAATCATCCAGGCTGGCATTTCGCATGATGTACTCTGCATATAAATTAAATAAGCAAGGGGACAATATACATCCTTGTCGTACTCCTTTTCCTATGCTAAACCAATCAGTTGTTCCTGTTCTAACTGTCGCTTCTTGACCCTTATACAGGTTTCTCAAGAGACATGTGAGGTGGGGTCTGGTACTCCCATCTCTTTAAGGACATCTTCTTTTGGTGTTAGTTCTAGGAGGTGTTGTAGGTCTTCATAGAACCGGTCCACTTCAGCCTCTTCTGCATCAGTGGTTGGGGCACAGACTTGAATTACTGTGATGTTGAATGGTTTGCCGTGGATTCGGACCGAGATCATTCTGTCGTTTTTGAGATTGTATCCCATTACTGCCTTTCGCACTCTCTTGTTGACTACAAAGGCCACACCATTTTTTTTACGGGATTCTTGGGCACAGTAGTAGATATAATGGTCCTCTAAGTTAAATTCTCCCATTCCTCTCCACTTTAGTTCACCGATTCTCAAGATGTTGAGCGTCCTTTCGGCTTTGGCCCAGCCGCTGCACTCTTTCTGGGGTTACTTGTACTTGCCCTCTGCTCTTCCCCAGTAGCATATTGGACACCTTCCGACCTGAGGGGCTCATCTTCTGGCGTCATATCTTGTAGCCTTTTGCTACTGTCCATGGGGTTTTCTTGGCAAAGATACTGGAGTGGGTTGCCATTTCCTTCTCCACTGGATCACTCTTGTTCTCTGCTGTGGCCTGTCCATCCTGCGTGGCCATCCACGGCATAGCCCACAGCCTCATCGAACCACACAAGCCCCCTCGGCACGTCAAGGCAGTGATCAACTTTACTACTTCATAAAGTTTCACTAAATTTGAGATGGGAGGACCTGGAGTGTTGTGATTCCAACCTCACAACAAATATTTTGTAAAACCAGCTAAGTTGCTACTTGGATATGCCAATGCCAAGTCTGAAATTAAAGAAAATTATGACTGACCCAAGGTCACCCAGCTGGCTGCATGTGAAGGAGTGGGGAATCAAACCCAGTTCTCCAGATTAGAGTCTGCCACTCTTAACCACTACACCAAACTGGCTCTCTCTGAAATCCAACCCAACCCTCATATGGAAAAAAATTCATGACTGAACACTGTCATGGGCCCCAGATTGACTAGCCCCCTTAAAAAAAAGTTTGTCCCTCACACATACACATAGGGAGAGAAGGAACCAAGCTATCCCATGGAAGAAGAGATGAGTAGTGGTGGTTGGTGACTCCCTATTGAGAGGTACAGAAGAAGTTGTGTGCAGACCGGACAAGGAATCTCGAGAGGTTTGTTGTCTTCCTGGAGCATGTCTTCCTGGAGCATGTATCCAAGATGTGACTGAGAGAATTCCAAGACTGGTCAAAGCCTCTGACTGGTACCCGCTCCTGCTGATCCATGTGGGAACAAAAGATACGGCCCAAAGAAACCTTGAACGGATCTCCAAAGACTATGAGGCTCTGGGCAAGAAGGCGAAAGATCTGGGGGCACAGGTGGTGTTCTCCTCCATTTTACCTGTTTAAGGCCAAGGAGCTGGAAGGGAGAACAGGATAGTGGAGGTGAATGGCTGGTTATGTAGATGGTGCTGTCGAGAGGGATTTGGCTTCCTAGACCATGGTATGTACCTCCAACATGAGGGACTGTTGGCGATTGATGGGGTGCACCTTACAAAGACCGGGAGGAATGTCTTTGCTGGAAGACTTGCGAATCTGATCGGGAAGGCTTTAAACTGAAGCCATCGGGGGTGGGAAGAAAAAGCCTGATGTTGTGCAGCATCCCCAAGTTTAAGAAAGGGAGTGACCAGAGAATAAATGAAGAGGAGAGAGGTGAGTTCAGTAATTTTCAGGTAAATTTGAAGGGACCTATGGTAGGAAAGGATGTCTGTAATCTGAGATGTCTTTATACTAATGCACTGAGTATGGGAAATAAACAGGAGGAACTGAACTTCATATATTGGAAAGTATGATCTGATAGGTATCACTGAGACTTGGTGGGATGAGTCTCATATATGGAGCACAGCAATTGAAGGATATACCTTGTTCAAATGGAACAGATAAAACAAAAAAGGAGGCGAGGTGGCACTATATGTCAAGAATGAATACACTTGCACTGAAATTCAGGATTTTGAGAGTCGCCCTGTTGAAAGTGTGTGGGTAAGGAGCGGGGGGGGGGGAGAAGGGGATATTGTTGTGGGGGTATACTACAGACCTCCGAACCAACCAGAGGAACTGGATGATGTATTTGTACAACAGCTTGCTAGACTTTCACAGTGACAGGATGTAGTGGTTATGGGAGATTTCAACTATCCAGATATTTTCTGGAAATCTAACTCTGCTAGACATGGAACATCCCGCAGATTCTTGAATAGTCTTGCAGACAACTTTATCTCCCAGAAGGTGGAGGTGGGTACCAGAGGATCTGCTATCTTGGACTTAATCCTGACTAACAGAGAAGAACTGGTTGATGAAGTGAACACTGTGGAATCCTTGGGGAATAGTGACCATGTCTGCTTGGAATTTGACATAGAGAAGGATGTGAAACCAGGACATAGTAGAACTTCTGGAAAGCTGATTTCAAAAAACTCTGAGAAATATTAGGTAGGATCCCGTGGCTGGAAATGCTGAGGGAGAAATCTACACAGAAAGGATGGGAGATGTTGAAAAATGAAGTGCTTAAGGCACAATCGCAAACTGTCCTGGTGAGAAAGAAAGGTGGGAGACGGGTAATGAAGCCAAGGTAGCTGGACAAGGAAATGGACGGAGGGACAAATTACTGAGGGTGAGTAAAAGAAGCAGGCTCAAATCTGTAGGGACTGTGTCAGAAAGGCTAAAGCGCAGATGGAGCTGAGGCTTGCAAGGGATGCTAACAAGAAAGGTTTCTATGCCTGTTTGGAGCAAAAAGAAGAACAGGGACAGGTTAAGCTCATTGCTAGGGGAAGACGGTCAAGCCTTAACAAGGGATGAAAACTCTTACTTTGCGACGGTCTTCAACCGTAAGGCAAACTGTATACAAACTGAAGAATGCAGGACATTATGAAGGAAGGAAGAACTGCCAGTCCAAAGTAAGTAAGGAGATGGTTAGAGAGCATCTAGCTGCATTTCAGATCTCCAGGGCCAGATGGCTTGCATCCCAGGGTGCTAAAAGAAATTGCAGATGTTATTTCAGAGCCTCTGGCTCTAATCTTTGAGATGTCCTGGAGTACTGGTGTTGTGCCGGAAGACTGGAGAAGAGTGAATGTTGTCCCAATCTTCAAGAAGGGAAAAAAGACGGACCCAGGAAATTACAGGCCTGTCAGTTTAACATCAATACCTGGGAAAATTCTAGAGCAGATTATTAAATGCTCTGTCTTTGAACACCTTAAATGGAATGAGTTAATTGGTAGTAGCCAGCATGGGTTTATCAAGAATAAGTCATGCCAGACCAACCTTATCTCCTTTTTTGACAGAGTTACTAAAATGGTTGACTCTGGCAATGCCATGGACATAGTGTATCTAAATTTCAGTAAAGTATCAGACAAAGTTTCTCATTATATGCTTGAGGATAAGCTGGTTAAATGTGGGCTGGATGGTGCAACCATTGGATGGATTCATGGTTGGTTGAAAAATCGTATTCAACGAATGCTCGTAAATCGCTCTTTGTCTACGTGGAGGGAAGTCTCAAGTGGAGTGCCACAGGGCTCGGTCCTAGGCCCGATGTTTTTCAATGTTTTTATAAATGACCTGGAGGTAGACATAGAGGGGATGCTTATCAAATTTGCAGATGACACAAAGCTGGATGGGACTGCTAATTCTGAAGAAGACAGAGTCAGGATTCAAAATGATCTAGATAGACTGGAACAGTGGGCTGAGACAAATAAAATGAATTTCAATAGGGATAAGTGCTACACTTAGGTACAAAAAATCACAAAAGGCACAGATATAGAATGCGAGAGACTTGGCTTGACAGCAGAACATGTGAAAGGGATCTAGGTGTTCTGGTTGATCACAAGCTAAACATGAGCCTGCAGTGCGATGTGACTGCGAAGAAAGCTAATGCAATCTTCGGATGTGTACAGATCACCGGAGGTGGTAGTTCCGCTCTATTCTGCTATGGTCAGGTCTCACCTGGATTCCTGTGTCCAGTTTGGGGCACCACATTTTAGGAAGGATGCTGACAAGCTCGAGCGTGTCCAGAAGAGGGCAACCAGAATGGTGAGAGGGTTGGAATCCAAGTCTTATGAGGAAAGGCTGAAAGAGTTGGGTATGTTTAGCCTAGGAAAGAGAAGGCTTAGAGGCGACATGATTGCATCAGTGTTACCTCTAAGCTGAGTTAGTGTGAGCTACCTCACAGTTTTTTAGCCTCCAGCTCACACGTTTTTGTCTTAGCTCAGGAAGGATGGCTCCAGAGCAAACTAATTTATGCAGTAGCCAAATCACTCGCTCACAACTTTAATGCCAGTGGCTCACAAAGTAGAATTTTTGCTCATAAGAGTCCACAGCTTAGAGAGAGCACTGGATTGCAGTCTTCAAATATTTGAAGGGCTGTCATGTAGAAGATGGAGCAGATCTATTCTCTCTTGCTCTGGATTGCAAGACTAGTTCTAATGGGTGGAAATTACAAGGGAGTCGATACCGGCTAAATATCAGGAGAAACTTCCTAACTGTAAGAGTGGTTGAGCAGTGAAACAGACTGCCTCAAGTGGTGGTGCATGCTCCTTCGCTGGACGTTTTTCAAGTGGAGGCTGTATGACCATCTTTCGGGTATGTTGTAGGGCTATCTTTCAGCTATGCTCCTGCAGAGTGCAGGGGGTTGGACTAAATGACCTGCAAGGTCTCTTCCAACTCTAACATTCTATGATGCTATAGTTCCCCACCACCACCACCAGGTCTGGTAAAGGATGACAAACTTGAAATATAATAATGAGGTCACAGCAGTGTCAGACAAAAATCAACCAGATCTTATATTAAAACAACAAGCGATATTATTTAAAAAGCACTGCTCATCAGAGGTTGGACTAGAAAAAAAGAGTAATTTTGTCCTAGTCTGTACCTGAAATTAACAAGAAAACAGGAGCTGAAATTTCACAGGTTTAGAAAAAGCAAAGTATATGCATGAGACACGGCTTGAGCATCCACGGAATGATTTAACCGTGAACACTTAAATTTTGAAAATTAAGTGATCTTAGCTTGTATTTTTGAAATTTTAAGAAAAAAATCAGATGAAAAAACACCACAAATCCTACCTCTATGGTTTGTAAAATTGCAACACAATTAGCAAATGCACCCTCTAGAAGGGACACCATGAGAAAAGGCCCAGGCCTTTTAAAAAGATTTTTTGTTAAAAGCAAGCATTGAGACTAATTATCCAGGATAGTCTCTAAACTGTCAGATTCCTTTGATTCATTAGGTTCCTTAGTCAGATCCTCACAATGTAATTACTGGTGCAAGAGCTTTAATTACACAAGAACTTAGGAGACCAATATTAGCCCTTCAAAAGCTGGAATTCTGATAACGCCTGTACTCTGTACTCTGTAACGTCTGTACTCTGGTATTCCCAAACAAAACTGGCAGCTGTATGCATCAATGCTGGTTTGGTGTAGTGGTTAAGTGTGCAGACTCTAATCTGGGAGAACCGGGTTTGATTCCCCACTCCTCCACTTGCACCTGGCTGGATGACCTTGGGCAAGCCGTAGTTCTGATAAGAGCTGTCCTTGAAAAACAGCAGTTTCTGTCAAGAATTCTCTCAGCCCCACCTACCTCACAAGGTGTCTGTTGTGGGGAGGGGAAGGGAAAGGAGTTTGTAAGCCGCTCTGAGACACCTTTGGGTAGTGAAGGGCGGGGTATAAATCCAATCTCTTCTACTCTTCTTCTTCTTGGTTAATTTTTTAACCCCATGAAATTTATATAAATTCAGAAAATGCTGCCGTTATGAAACATAAGTTTGCCATAACTTCCTTATCCAGGCCAATGTGGTATATTCCAGAACTCAATACATACTGTGAAAAACATTCCAATTTTCAGTTCCACACTACAGCATTTTGTAAACTTATATCTCAAGTACCACTTCTCCTCTGCGATTTACTGCAGCCAATGGGACACACATATACACACACATAGAGGCAGAATCCAAACCCATGTTTCCACTGCAAAAATATTTCTGGTATTCTACCAATGGCAGCAAAATGAAGGGAGAAAACAGGGAGTGGCACTTTTTCTGACTCCCTGCCATTTTCTCCTCAACCTGGGATTCCAGGTACCAGTTTAAAAGCACAGTCTTCCCACCAACCATTTCTCTGTTGCAAATTGCTCCTTTGCAGAGAAGTAGTAGTCAGGGTGCAATATGGGTGACTTGTCCAAAGTCAATTAGTGAGCTTCAGAAGCAAGCAGAAAATCTGAGCCTGCACTTCACATAAACAGATATTCTCGCCAATTCTTTTCTCCTAGCATAATGTCTTGATGCAAAACCAGATCGGAAACAATTTAAAAACTGATTGATAAAGGTTGTAATTCAGATGGACCTCTCTCTTTCTGAAGTCCAAGGTTCAATCCATTGTTTAGTATGTTCAGATGTAATAGAAAATATGCAACATCTTTCTGATCCTGGTGTTTTGCCTGGCATGCTCTTACACAGCTGCACTTTCGGTAAGCACCTTGTTTGTTCCCCAACAGTCATTTTCAGAATATTTCATATACCCAGAAGAACTGTCTTTGTGCAACTGGCTAACTGCACTATCCACAAGGGAGACCAGACATCCTATTCACTTGGTTTCCTGCTCATTTTCTAAAGAACATCATACAAGGCTGGATCAGCTTTCAGCACATACACCTGAGTTACACAGGTAATTCATTTAGATAACTCATTTAAGATCCAGTTAATTACAACAGAGCTAAATTCAATTGTTTGCTATTGGAAGGAGCTTTTATGCCCTTAAGCTTAACAGAAAGGCCCACTGTCGATTTGGCCTCAGTTTTTTCCCCTGAAGAAGAGAACAGGCTCATCTAGAGATGGTAGTAGGCAAGGCATGGCATCCGGGCTGCTGTTTGACATGGACAGAGAGGTAGTTGAGAAGCACCTGGCTGCATTGAATGAGTACAGATCCCCTGGGCCCGATGGTATGCACCCAAGAGTGCTCAAAGAACCTTCTAGAGAGCTTGCAGAGCCTTTGTCCATCATCTTCCAGACCTCTTGCAGGATGGGAGATGTGCCACAAGACTGGAGGAGGGCAGATGTTAACCCAATTTTCAAAACAGGGTGGAGGGATGACCCAGGAAACTACAGGCCAGTCAGTTTGACCTCTGCCCTAGGGAAGATACTGCAACAGATTTTAAAGGGATCAATCGGTGAGCATGTAAAGGACAACTTGGTGATCCGTGGAAGTCAGCACAGATTTCTCCCCAACAGGTCCTGCCAGACCAACCTAATTTCCTTCTTTGATTGAGTGACAAGCTTACTGGATCGAGGGAATGCTGTTGACATTGTTTACCTGTATTTCAGTTAAGCTTTTAACAAGGTTTTCCAGTATGTATTTATGGGTAAACTACAGAACTGTGGGCTGGACTCTAGGATAGTTAGACAGATAGGGAACTGGTTGGAGAACCACACTCAAAGAGTAGTTGTCAATGGCATTTCATCTGAATGGAGGGAGGTATCTAGTGGGGTGCCACAGGGCTCAGTTCTGGGCCCAGGACTTTTCAATATTTTTATAAATGATCCGGATGAGAGTGTGGAGGAGCTACTCATTAAATTTGCAGATTATGCCAAATTGGGAGGAGCAGCAAACACATCAGAAGATATAAAATTCAATGAGATTTGGAGAAGTGGGTGGATGTAAAAAAGGTGCAATTTAACAAGGATAAGTGCAGAGTTCTACATCTGAGTAACAAAAATGAGGAACATGCATACTGGATGGGGGAATACGCTTCTGGGTAGCAGCGTATGTGAGCAAGATCTTGGGGTATGGGTGGCCTGTAAGTTAAATATGAGCAGCCAGTGTGACGCAGCAACAAAAAAGGCTAATGTGATCTTGGGGTGTATCAACAGAGGCATAACATCCAATGATCAGGCGCCTGGAGACCAAGCCCAATGAGGAAAGGCTGAGGGACTTGGGAATGTTTAAGTCTGGAGAAGAGGAGGTTGAGAGGGACAGTGTGCAGACTCTAATCTGGGAGAACCCGGTTTGATTCCCCACTCCTCCACATGCACCTGCTGATGTGACCTTGAGTCAGTCACAAGCTCTGGCACAGCTGTTTCTCAAACAGCAGTTCTCGCAGAGCTCTCCCAGCCCCACCTACCTCACAGGGTGTCTGTTGTGGGGAGGGGAAAGGAGTTTGTAAGCCACTCAGAGACTCCGAGTGAAGGACGGGGTATAAACCCAATCTCTTCTTCTTAACCCGGGTCTAGCCACTCTACCACAGTATCTCTCTTCATCTCCAAATCTCAGCTATGAAAAGTTCACTCTAGTAAATCAGGTATGTGACTGAACTTTAAAAAAAAAGCCATTGGTCTTTGGTCAGCTGAAAGGAAGCTAGCAATCCTATCCATCCTATTTTTCTCTGTACCCCTACTGTTTCAGGTAGACCAGTAACTCTTGTGAAGTTGCTTGCAAAGATGCTCTAAAAGAAATGTTAGTACTGAGTGAGGTATAAATGGGTTACATGCAGGAATGAGTGAAACTCTGCACTGTGCTGCATGGAAAGTCATCAAAAAAGACCCCTTACTGGGACAAATTGCTATGTCTGTATAGGAAGGGCAAGTTTAAAAATGTAGTAGGAAAGGGAAGAAACTGTAATGCTTGACAAAGCTACAACAAGCTTTAATTCTCTGGCAGATGTCTAGGAAGGGCAGGAACAGAAAGAAAGCTTCACTAGTCTTAAGCTCTCCAAATTTTCCCTTTAACAGCTTTCTGTCTTTGTAAAATTATATCAAGGAAACTGCCAGCACAGTCAACAGCTGCACTGCTAGCTGAACATGAAAAATGAATGATGCTTTTCTACCAAATCACTTACTCTCTTGCAGAGAGAGAAAAGAGAGCTGGGAGGGTGACAAGAGAAGAAGCAAAGTAATAAATCCATATTTTGGGCACCTCTGTGCACTCATTGCTGTCAAGAGCTGACAAGATCACGGCAAAAACTGTGGATTAAGCCAATGGAGATTGACATTTACGAATAAAGAGCTTTCTCAGCCCTCTCCTTATTCATGCACATGATCAAGTTGTGGCCTGGTTACAAGAACATCGTTGCTCTCTGTAAAACAACAATGTGGGCTCAAGAGACTGCATTCAGGACAATGTGCACTATACTGCTTGTATAAACTGACCCACAGAAAAGACTGGACAAAGTTCAAACATTAAATCACAAGGCTACCAGTTTGGACACACCTGAACTTGGTTCTCAAATCAACCTTTGAAGTTATCTCAAATAAGTGAGTGGTGCTACAAGCCACAGCTAGATACAGCAGCTGGACAGCTCTGTAAATTATGAGAAAATGTCTCTGTGCGTGTTTGTCTGTGTCTCTTTTGTTGTTGTTGTTGTTCAGTCACACAGTCGAGTCCGACTCTTTGCGACCCCATGGACCAGATCACGCCAGGCCTTCCGGTCTTCCGCCGTCCTCTGAAGTTGGCTCAGTTTCATGTTCGTTGCATCTATGACACTCTTTATCTGTGTGTAATTTACTAACAGTCTCACCAGTTCTTGGAGGGAAGGCAGCATGGTATAGACCGATCTCATCAGATCTTGGAAGCTATGCAAGGTTGGAACTTGGATGGGCAACCACCAAGGAAGACTCTGCAGAAGAAGGCACTGGCAAACCACCTCTACTTCTCACTTGTGGCCCTGCTAGAGTTCCCATAAGTCAGTTGAGAATTGATGACACTTACAACCTAGATAAATAGGGACCACTTCGGTGGGAAGGTAACAGCGCTCCATGCGCCTTGGTGTTTAGTCATGCTGGCCACATGACCACAGAAACGTCTTTGGACAGCGCTGGCTCTTCGGCTTTGAAACGGAGATGAGCACCGCAACCCTAGAGTCGGATTCGACTGGCTTTCGACCAAGGGAACCTTTACCTTTACACCTTTACCTTTACATACAAACACCAGTTCTTACTAATACCTGACCACTACATTTTAGAATCCAACCTACACCAATATGCCCCTATTCTGAGTAATGAATTCTGCAAAAACAGCAGTACTGCAGTTGAGGGGCAGACAGCATGAACATGGAAATCAGAGTCTGCTCCCACAAACATTCTGAATTAAAGATATAATGCACCATGTCCCTCAGCAAGAAATTACACAGGCTTTTGGAAAGATGCATGTCCCACATCTGATGAAGTCCTGCAATCAATTCAACAATATATGCCAAATAGACAGACTTTGTGAAGAAGAGAGAGGTGCTGCTGTCCCTGAGGAGTTGTTAGTGGATAAGGATAGCTGAAAAATGAGCCAAAGGTTTTAACAAATGTATAAACAAAACTAAGCAACCAAGGAATGGTTGCTTAAGGCACAGCACAACGGAATCTCTGTAAGAAAAGCTGCACTCCCAGTTTCATACACAACACCCATTTACAAAATAGCAGGATGAATGTGCTTTAAGATCAAGTACCGCTGCAAATGTTCATTGCAAAGAAGAAACGCTACAGTTGGAGTATGCTGGAATTCACAAAGTGAAAATCCTGATGTACCAGGAAAACAGAATTACCTCTAATCAGACACGTTCCTTGAGCACTCCTGCTATTTTTAATCATCTGTCGCTTCAAATCGGGAGCAAAAACAAGGGCCCCTGCCACACGGGACGGCTGAAACGCGGCTACTCAGAGCCGCTCCAAACTTGAGATGCCGCGGCGGGATCCCACGGATCCCCTGAGCCGCGGCGCATCGCTCCCCGGCACTATCAGATGCCGGGGAGGAAAAGTCCGATGGGAGGGGGAGGCTGCCGAACTGCGCATGCTCGAGCATGCGCAGTACGGCCGGGGGGCGGGAGGCGGCAGAGCAAGGACGCGCCGCCGATCCCACAGCCCAGCTCGAGGCGCTCCAATGGATGCAACCACCTAGATAGGTGGTTCTTTTTTACGGCGCGGTATCGGCATTTGGGATGGATCAGGGACGGAGACGGCACACTCCCCAGATGTTGAGGTGGGATCGCGCCCGTTTGCTCCGCCCCCGTTCCGTCCCGCTCCCGGCCCAAATGGGCTCGTATGAACAGGGCCAAGGAGTGCAAAGCAAATCATATTGGGCACTTTTTATCAAGGGACATGGAGAAGCCAATATCTTCTCTCTTCCACTCAATGAGCAAAGGACAACACAGCCTGTATCAAATACCTTGCCAGTTCTACGATTCCCCATAGTTAGACCACCACCAACATGCTTCAGCATCCAAATCAGTGTTGATGAAACCAAGGCTTTCACTGTCAGTGAACTATTAAGAACAAAGTTTGGGCCCAGTGGCACATTTAAGACCAACCAAGTTTTATTCAAGCTATAACCTTTTCATGCGCATGCAGCTTTGAGACTTTGTTCGGCTGCTTCAGATGGCTGCGACCATTTGTGCAACAAGACCAACACAGCGTCCCACCTAAGTGAACCATGAAAACAATCTGTGTAGAATTTTCAGTCTATGCTATGGAGCTCAATTTAGAGCACCCAAAGAAACTTCTACACTAAAAAAAGATGTTCCACGTCTTCAAGGTCTTGTTTTTACAGTCTTTAGGAGAAAATATGTAAGCAACTTGAAGGCCAAGAACAATCAAGTCAAAGTAAGTTCTCAGTTTGTGGCTAAAAACTTACACATCCTAAGGGAAACCTGACCAGCGATATCTTTGACTTCAATTTCACCAAACAATTTAGGTCCCCATTTACAGCTCAGCAGTCTAGTAAGGGGCCATCTGTTGCAAATTCAAGACAGACACACTGAAAATATAAATTCAATTCATTTGGATTAATAATGGAATGGGACATTGCACTTCAACAGAAATTGTCTCTTCATCTGACGAAGTGAACTCTGATTCACAGAAGCTTATACTGACCTACATTTTGTTAGTGCTTAAAGTGTCAATGGACTCCTGAGTTATTTGGCTGCTACAGACTAACACAGGTACCCCTCTGGTGGTATCTGTACTACAAGCATGTCTTTGTATGGCAATGACTAAAAATACACATGTACACAGAAGAGTCTTGAACATACATACTAGAACAATTATTTTGTGAACATTACCCAACAAGAATGTGTGGGTGGAACCAGTTACTGGATACTGCTTCCTAGGGGTCACTCTGTCTCATGATCTCTAATGGTGGGGAGGGCAGGAGAGGAGCAACAGTCTTGTTGGCTAGTATATATGTAACACAAAGTTGGGGTTTTTCCCTAATGTAAATAAGGGTGACAGACAACGCATACCTGCTGATCCTGACATAATCCAATGTATAGCACAACAGGGAAAACAAAACGTATGTTTTGAACAAAACTGCACAACAGACAGAAGAGATATCCTGTAGTGGGAACACAGCTCAAGTGCTATTAGCCCTGTTCTCCTGAGCCTAAATACTCCGGGGGGGTATTTCCAACAGTAGCCAATACTATCCCCGCCTGGGCACAGGCAGTTTTAAAATAAACAACACACTTGCTTTATTGACTGTTTTACATGATTTTTTTTTAAATCAATTTCTTTTTTCCCCCCAAAGCAGGGAAGGGAGAAAGCCAGATAACATTTGTAGTCACATCTGTGTCCCAGTTTGGCTTCTTTAATTACTTGCAGTTTTTTAATTCTCTTTCATTTCCAGTTCTGCAACCCTAAGAGACCAACACTGCAGGAGACTGAATGGTATTATTGCCCGTCAGAGATTGCAAAGAGCTCATCTGCCTTGCTCTCCCTCTGCCAGTCCAAAAAACTTCAAATCCTTTCTGCACTGAGTGCCAATAACCCAGGGTTCCTTCTCTCAACTACTCCAGCAGAGCAGTGCAAACTGAACACTCCTGCCTCCTAACTGTGCAAGCTGTGAGATAAACAGGTTGCTTACCTGTAACTGGTGATCTTCGAGTGGTCATCTGTGCATTCACACCCATGGGATACAGTGCGCCTGCGCTGGATCGATTGGTATTGTAGCAAGCTCTAACGGATTTTCGCACCCAGACCTCAGGCATCCGCAGGAACCCCACCACGCATGCCCAGAGGGGAGGGCGCGGACATCCCGCCAGTTCCTTCAAACCGCCGCGAATCAACCCCTATGGAAAATGTAGAGGCTGACAGCAGCAGGGAAGGAGGGCGGGTGGTGTGAATGCACAGATGACCACTCGAAGATCACCAGTTACAGGTAAGCAACCTGTTTATCTTCGACTTGGTCTCTGTGCTTCACACCCATGGGAGATTAGCGAGCAGTGGCCTACCTGGAAGAGGGTGCTGGCAGGTCATTACTGCGAAGCTAAGGATAAGATGTGACATCCCATGCTGGTACGAGAGTTCTTTCGGACATCTAGGGTGTAGTGCCTTATGAACGTATTAGGCATAGCCCACGTAGTGGCTCTGCAAATGCCCATTAATGGAACTCCCTGGAGGAAGGCAGTTGAGGCTGCAACAGCTCGGGTTGAATGAGCCCTGATAGGGCCAGGCAATGGCTGCTTAGCGATAAGATAGCAGAGGCGGATGAGACCTACAATCCACCTTGACAAACGCTGAGCCATGATGCGAGTTCCCAGCCTTGCTGGTGCATAGGAGACGAACAGTTGACAGTCCCGTCTCGTTGGGCGGGTTCTGTTTAGGTAGAATAGAAGCGCATGTTTCGTGTCCAAAGTATGTAACAGCCTCTCTTCTGGGGATGTCGGAGCAGGGAAGAAATCCGGGGAAGACCTCTGCCTGTAGGTGAAATTCTGACACTACCTTTGGCAGGAACGAGATGTCAGGTACAAGGCGGACACCATCTGGCAAAAATGACAAGTAAGGAGTGTCATGTCTGAAAGCCAGTATTTCTCCAACTCGCCTTGCTGAAGTGACAGCCGCCAGAAAGGCTGTTTTCCAGGACAGGAATTTCATGTCGCAAGTTGCAAGCGGCTCAAAGGGTTTCCTGGTGAGTTGGCAAAGGACCAGAGGAAGGTCCCAAGGGACGACAGGACTTTTGATGGGAGGGTAAAGGTGTAACAGTCCCTTCAAAAAACATTTAGAAAGGGGATGTGAGAACAGTGTGCATCCTTCAACTTGAACATGGTAGGCTGAAAATGTGGCCAAATAAACCTTTAACGAGGAATGTGACAGTCCCGAGTCAGCGAGAGACAGGAGGAATTCAAAAACCTTCTCGAGACCTGTGGAGGTGGCTTGAGGGGCATTCTTACCCAAGGAGGAACAAAACCTTAGCCACTTGTAATGATAAGATTTGGTGGACCACTCTCAGAAGTAGAGGCAGTGGAGGGAAGAGGAAGAGAAATTCTCTGGACCACAGGTAGAGGAGACCGTCCGCTAAAGACTGAGGGTCCCTGCCACCTCGGCTGCAGAACAGAGGACACTTTTTGTTCGCCCTGGTGGTGAAAACATCTATCTGGGGGAACCCCCACTTGCGGAAGAGTGGAAGAAGGTAAGTCGGATTCATTTCCCACTCGTGCAGACTGAGTCGTGCCTGACTCAGGTGGTCCGCCTGCACATTCATGTGCTCCGGGATGTGCATGCCGACTAGGAAGACGTTGTGGGCGATGCAGAAGTCCCATAACTGAAGGGCGAGGTCGCAGAGGCATTGGGAGACAGTAGTTTAGCGCCTGTAGATCTAAGATTGGTCAAACGCCTCCATCCCGCTTCGGAACGGTGAAATAGCGGGAATATAATCCCTTGCCCCTTAGGTGTTGTGGCACCTTCTCGATGGCTCCCTTCTGTAGATGGACCGACACTTCTTCGAGGAGGGCCGAAGAAGGGGGTGTGGAGGCGAAGACGGGGGTAATGGGGTTCTGGTGGAATTCTGTGCAGTAGCCCTGGGTTAGGATGGAGAGCACCCATTCGTCTGTGGTGATGCGACGCCAAGTTTGGAGAAAGGGGGTTAGGCGGGTTGGAATTGACTCGCAGGAAAGGAAGTCAAAAACCCTGCTTGGAGGACTTTGCCTGCTCAGTGCGCGAAGACTGCTGTCCCGACCCAAACCTGGGTTTTTGAAAGGTGGACTTTTGGCCACCCGAAGACGAACGTGGCCTCCATTGTCAGGAGATTGACGGTTTGGAGTGCGTTTTTGCCAGGGCCTAGACAAAGGACGAGGTCGATATTGTTGCCTCGTGGAGGATGAAACTCCTAGAGCGCGAGAAGCTTTTATGCTCTTGTCCATATCCTGCAATATGGTGTCTGTTGTGGTGTTAAAGAGACCAAGGCCATCGAAGGAGAGGTCTTCTACGTATGATCTGGTATCTGGTTGAAGATTGGTGTTAGAGAGCCAGGAAT
>NW_015163687.1:55284-107838 GCF_001447785.1 Gekko japonicus | reverse complement strand
ATTGAATTTGGTTGAGGATGGGCAAATAAGAATTCCGCTCCTGTTTCTTGGACTCTATACATATGGTCCATGCGACGTGTGGACATTGAAGCTGATAACAGTTTATCCCATGGAGCTTTAGCTGCCTGTAACAGGACCGTGGACATGGGTAGTGCTATAGCCGATGTATCTAGTTGTACCACATCAAAAATGGCATCTGTAAACTATGGTTGTGGTTGTACGACTGAAAGGCCAAGGGAGTGGGCCATTCTTTTCATGAGGTCTCCATAGGAAGTCAAGTTTTCAGATGGAGATATAGGTTGGTCATCAGCTACTGCCTGGTTCGGAGAAGGCTGGTCAGGGGAGCTGTGTACATCTGAAGCCCCTGTATCAGAATCCTCATCCGCAGAGTCAGAGGAATCGGGCTCTGGTAATTGTACTGGAGTGGTTTAGATCTGACTGGTTGGATCTGTTGATGGTGGGATAGGGGGACTGGGAGGACGATATTGATCCGGTCGATGTCGAGGAGGGTCATCAGATGGATGATCTGTAGGACGGGAAAGAGATGCTGAGGGCCTCGATCTATGGGGTGACCGTGATCTGTGAGCAGAGTAATGATCCCAATCAGAGTAACCTGCTGGAGTCAACCACGGCATGGATGTGGGTGGATAAGCCCCATAGAGATAACGTAGTTGCTGGTGATCCCAGGAAAGAGCAGGAGGTGGTGGGGCAGGAAGACTCGTGGGGATCTACTCCTAGAGCGGGAGAGTCTGGGAGACAGTGTAGCATCTCGTCTCCGTGAGCGGCCCCTATTAGCCCGATCATCGATATCGAAAGGCTGATCCTTGGCAAAAAGACAGGGAGGGTGACTTTGAGTGTTTGGAGGGATCTGTTGATGCCAAACCTTGGTCAATATCGGCATGGAACTCCGAGACTGTTGATGTCGATGACTGAGCAGAGGGAGAGCGATCCATGCCCAGGGGACAACTGAGGATCTCGACATTATCAATGTTGGAGAAAGGACGCATATCGACCAGCGTGTTGTGGTCTAGCTGGTGTACTGGAGAGTCCATCAGCTGGATGGTCGGTATCAGTGGAGCGACTGGAGCCTCCGATGCCGATACTGTCGTTGGAGCGGGGGGCACCTTAGGGCCATTACCCGGTGCAGGACCCACGACTTTTCCAGACTTTGCCGCCTTTAGGGCCTTAGAGGAACCCTTTTTGGCAGACTTGTGCTCTTTACCTGATTTCTCCTTCTTTTTCACGGGAGTGGACGCCGAAGACTGCGCCGTCGGTGCCGGATGCTTCGATGTTGACTGGACAATGTCAAACGAGGACTTCGAGACCAGAGCCGTTGATGTCGATGGTCTTACTGGTACTTCTGGATCCATTATGGAAACGGGATTTAGCGCCAATTCCAGTAACACCACCCGGAGACGCGCCGCTCGGTTCTTCCTGGTTTGATTTGAAAACTTGGCACAGTGTCGACAGGACTCTGGTCAGTGCGTCCCACTCTCACCAAGACAAAAAATTCAAAGGGTGTGGCCATCAGGTGGAGCGAACTTACTGCCGCACCCCTTACAACGTTTGAAAAAGCCCCACTTCATCTCCATAAAATAAACAAGATGGGGGGGGGGGGAAGGCCAAACTGAGGTAAGATGAAAAACTTCCCCCTCAAACTAAACGAAGTCTTTTTAAAAAGAAAACAACGAATAAGCAAAGGTAAAAGTGGGAAAGTAAGAGAAAAACTGAAGAGAAATCCGAAGAGCCTCTGAGGAAATAGCTACCAATCTGACTGGCGAAAGGAAGGTGCTTCCAGCGTGACGGAAAGAAAGGAACTGGCGGGATGTCCGCGCCCACCCCACGCCCACCCACATCGAAGATCACATGTTCCCTTCCACCAGCCCCTCCCTTTTTCATCTTCCAAGCTGCCCCAACCTTTCTCTACCAGACTTAATTATGGTTATGGATTGCATAAACACTATGGTTATGGATTGCATAAACTTTAACAGGATTAAAGTTAGCCAGGCCAAGATTTGTTACCTAGATTCAAGCCAGAGGGTAACCCTGACAAAATGTGATGTGACACCACTTATGTACAGTAACCCCACATCCCACCCAAGTAACAGAGGGAGGACACAGGAATTTGAACTAGAAAGTGAAACAGATGAAGCAGGATGCTTGTGACCCATTCCCAGTCTCTTAGCCATTGTCAATATGTGTTGGCTGTGGGGATAAATAGTCCAGTTTATGGCAAAAATTACATTACTAGCCCAAGCATCTCATTCTTACTATTCTGTTGGAAATGAAACTACCCTCTTTCTTTGGAACTGACCAACTGTACAGACCAAACTTCTAGTCAAAAATTTACCTCCCTAAATACTCTCATTTGTAAGGACCACTGTGTCAGTGTTCTGTTCATGGTTATGAAGAAAATAGACATGGGGCCATACTTGTTGTATTCTCTGAACCACATGGTGCAAACAACAACCCTTTCAATGCTCTTAGCAAACTATAATGGCATGCCTTTTTTTTCCTATCAGTGATAGGAGACAAGAGCATAGCCTTCTTGGTTGCAGCAATTTGCTTAGAGAAACTACTCCTTTACGTGCTGTGCTGTTCAGCTAAGCAGTACGGTAGCACCCTCATGTGACCAGAGTGGTGCCAGCATGCAAGCAAGCAACCAATACCAAAAGCCCGCAGGTCATATTCACTTGCAAACCAAGCCCTTTGGGATTATCATTTCCATTCTTCCTTCTGTATCTTCTCAGCTCAGACAGTTCCCACTTTTATTCTTTCCATCACCACAAAAAAAAATATTTTCAACAACAAAAAAGTTTTTCACAGGATCAAGGAGACAACTAAGCAGGGTTACCCTTGCCACTTTTGCCTTTACCAATAGGTTGGGGGAGGGGAGAAAGGGAGAGAGACTCTGTAGGGGTGTCAGGACCCACAGCAAATCAACCAAGTACACACTTCCAAGAAGGTTTTACTTTTATTGAAAAGCTATAGATGCAGTAACAGGAACACTGTTAGGAATGGCGGGCGCTCTATGCGCATAATAGGTTATAGGGCATTCGTATACACACACACACACGGAGTACCCAATTACAGGGGTTCCCGCGCGCGGCATTAGGCTGAGAACTAACGGCTGCAAAAGCATAACAGGTAAGAAGCTTCCCACGAGTCTTTCTGGGCAAAGACACATCAACTCCTCCAGTGGCCTTGAGAGATATGTGTTGCAGTGAAGAGGCAATTAAGCGCAAGTGAAAGAATGCACATGAAAGGGAAACACACACCACACTATTGGCAGCTTAGCTGACAAGGGGTTGGAGTGCAAGATTAAGATCTGGGAGATCTGGGGTTCAAACCCCCAAGTCTGACATAAAACCTGATCACTGACTTGAAGCCAGTCATATGCTCTCTGCCCAGCCTGCCTCACAGGGTTGTCGTATGGATAAAACAGAGTTGGCGTCAGGAAAAAAAACACGTATGCTGCCCTGATCGTCTTGGAGAAAGGGCAAGATGAAAATATGATACAGATACATAGATATGAATTGGGGTGGGGTTAGGGTTGCCAACAGGGGTCATTTAGTAGAAAAAGAGGTGCAGGAGCTCATTAGCATAACTCATTAGCATAACTTATCTGCATATGCCACACCCCCTGACATCACCGGAAGTGTGTCAGAAGGCAACACCCACCACTCAGGCTCCACTGGACTGTTTTGGATTGCTAGCTATTGGGGGGGGGGGACATGCAGATCTGTCCTCGCAGAGGAGGGAGAGCTTGTACCTGAATAAAACTTGGTCTTAAAGGTGCCACTGGACTGTTTTGGACCAGGGGGCCTGGTGGGGTGTCTCTGCAACTTACCTGGCTGCTTCTTGCTCTGACTGAGGGCTGCTGAGAGCAGGGGGTGGGGCTTGTTGCATGTGCCCGCCCCCTGGGCTCTTTACTGCCGGAGCTCCACTCCTGTGCGCTCCTGCAGGAAATGACCTCTGGTTGCCAACCTCCAGAGGGCAGTTGGAGATTTCCTGGAATTACAGTTGCTCTCCAGACTACATAGATCACTTAATTAAAACATTTCTCCCACTTCCCCTGGAGAAAACGGCTGCTTTGGAAGGTGGGCTGCATGGCACGGTACCCCACTGAGGCCCCTCCCCTTCCTAAACCACTCTACCCCAGGCTCCACCCTCAAATCTCCAGGTATTTCCAAGCCTGGAATTGGCAACCCTAGGTGGAGTACAGAAGCGATATACATTTCCTACTTTACACACAAACCTGAGTGGGGTGGAAGAGGTATCAGAGAAAGGTTTGTGGTTCCTACAGACAAGAATCCACTAGTGAGACTGACTCACAGCATGACAATCCAAGCCACCAGAATATACTACTGTTTTTAAATTAAGTTTCTCATTTATGTTTTCAATATTCCTAAAAGAGTAGTGCATACGTTGTTTGACATAAAATGGCATATTTTAACAATCAGAATTAAAGAGACTTGTCAATCTGATCCCGGACACCAGAAAAAGTCGTACAGCCGCATTGCTCTGTGCAAAATCCCAAAAACCACGAAATCCATGCAATGCTTCTTGTTTATGCAACCAAATTAGCCCAAAGCTTTCAAGTCCACCAGGACTCTTCGTCAGACTAAATGTCACAAGATTGGGAAAGACAGAAGCATGGAAAACAGATCTCTCAGGCATGGTGTAAAGCTCCTTGTAGCAATCGGCCATATACAGTGACCATCATCCTCAGTATCTGAGGCCTAAGGAGTAACTTTCCAGAGGTCAGATTTGGTTAAGTAAGCATAAAGGTTAAATCAATCTTATCAACTGCAGCTTAATCCACATTCTTCACCCCACAGGGAAATACGAACACTACAGTAGCTATTATGAAGAATCTGTACAGTCCTCACACTGACTTAGCGGCTTTCCAATGCTCAGAACTCATGAGATAATTCTGTGATCTAAACCTTTAAGAAGCTTTGATACCATGACTCCCTCACTGCTCTTCCTCCAAGATGGCCCTTTTAGAGGGTGCCCCAACTGGCTCCTTGGCCAAAACTAACCTATCTAATAATAAGCCATTTATCAGAAATCTTTACAGTACCTTTGCGTACCTACATCTGACAGCTGCTTTGAGCCACTGAAATGTTAAATGTATTAAGGTATTACAATTTAATGAGTTTCTTTATGTCTACCGAAATCTGGGAAAGTCTTCCTTAGGTCTTTGAAACTAATGTTTTTATCCTTGTTCTGTTTAATTTTTTATATAACTTATTTATCATTTCAAAGATTTATTTCTCTCACATGCTACCGGTACAGTACCCCAGGCAACTAACATAGAATGAATTAACATCTAAGAAAATAATTAACAACAAAATATTACATTTTTAAAAAATCCTTGCAAGCTCCCATATTTTTGCTTTGTTACACAAGTGTCTTTGATCAATCCAAACAAACTGTATTGCATAAACATTTCTTTTTTCTGAGATGCCAACAAGAGAGAACTTCAGAACTTCTGCTTTTAATAGAAGTGGCTTAGCAAATGGGGCAGACAAGCTGGAGAAGTAAAATGTTTCCATCCAACAGCTTACACAGCTTATCTGAAGATTTCAGTTCAGCACCTTCACCAAAAAGAAAAATGATGCTTGTCCAAAGAGCCCCTTTTCCTCCTGGCGGTTTTAATGCCTAACATTAAGGCGGAAAAAGAGGTGGTACCGTGAAGTGCCCAGACCAACTAGGACAGCATATTTGCACAACAGTCACTCTTATAGTCTGCTCCGTCTAGTCACTGCTCTGCTCTGCAATTCAGACAGAGATGGACAAATACCCATGTGTCTCGCAGGCATCAAATGTGCCACAAGAATCAGTATCCCAAACATGTAGCAGAAATAAGCCAGGCTATAACTATCTTGTCAGGCTTGGCTCGAGTCTTCCTGGCTATCACAACAAAGATGGAGGTGTCTCATTGTGTCACATATGTAGCAGCTCACACACAAGATATGCTTCTTACACTGGCTTAGACAGATGAGCAAGCTGGCAGGTTACATACTCTTGTCAGGGACAGATCTCTGCATTCCACTTGTGACTTCACATGCAGGAGTAGCTACTAAGAGAATCTTTCCTGATGGCCTTCAGAGCTAGTGGGTTTACAGAATATGAGATTTGCCAACCAATGGCCATAAGCACTCTATCAAAGGGAAGCTCTAGGACAGAGAGGGTGGGCCATGATCACTGATTCAATAGCTCCCAGGCATGCTCTCTTGGCCTCTAAACCAGCCCTTCACTTAGAAAAGAGGGGGAGGGGAAACCTTACAATGACATGGAATAATCACACTAATTCTGACCAAGCATAACAAAAAGCCCTATGAGGAGGGCTATATAAAGGAGCTTTCTTTGCCACCACCTCATGAGTAGTACTCAGAAACTCAAGGAAGTATATGGTTAATTATACTACTCAATGCATGCTATCCACAACCTTGAAAGCTGCAGATTGAAACAGATTCAAATAGATTTCTAGATGGTGAACAGGTGTGAAACGGCAGGCTGTAACTTGCATAAAAAGAAAAAATAACTAATTGAAAGAATGTGAAAGGAAAATGTACTCTTTTGCATTAATTCTGTTCCCTTTTCCATCAATGTAATGCGTTAGAGAACCTTTGCTACCATTTTCAGCGACATTCTTCAACATCACAGATTGCCAATAGCTTCAGCTGGAAAGCACAGAGACAAATAGTTTAGATTTCCAGTCTACAAACCATAACCATAGCCACAGGAGTCTTTTGCTACAGGCAACATCCCCTGCCAAGTTCTGCCTACTCTAGTCAATGTGTCTAAGACTGATAAAACTGCCAGGGAGATTTTATTTATTATCTCACTAATGGGACTCGTTCTTACTGGATACCCTTTTCAAATCATTAGTTCACGAAATACATGTCTGTGGACAAATACTGCCAGGAAAAAAGAATTCTGAAAAATAGCCACTCTTGCCTCATATTCTATATATAGGCTAGCCTGTTCCCAACATTCCTGATCTCTATTTCAGTCTCAGAGTCAAAACCCCCAGCAAGCCTCCCGGCCAGAGTACAAGCCCAGCTTTTGCCTCACATTACAACTGAAATGACAGAAAATTAAACTGTCAGCAAATAAAATACAGGTTTAGTTGTCAATGTTGTTCTTCCTGCCACCCCCACCCCAAGCTGCCTGATTTTAAAAGTGCTGCATATTCAGCAATATAAATCATATGACAACTACTACAATTTGCAAATTATTGTAATGCATACCACTTGCCAACTAAAGACTGTTTATATACCACACAGTCCTGACACCTGAAATGACTCACTATACAGGGTCAACCCTATACGGTTGTTATCAGGCACGACCGTTGTTCACCAGCTGCTCAGATGTACATTTCTAGACAAAACAATGCCCGCCTGGCAGAGCTGCAATTCACATGGCAAGATCAAAAGGACTCTAACCAGGAACTCTTATCTGCCCAAGATATTCTAAATACACAAGGCCAAGCCATAACGCAGGAATCCCAACGCCTTCTTCCAGATCAGTATGATGTCAGTATGAACATTTCACAAATCAAACCAGACAAAATGTTGGCCTGAATTTCTCAACCAGCTCAAGTTAACCTGCCACTTTAACTGCACTTTGCATTCATATCTTATTTTCTATACAACAATTGCAAAAAGAGGGAGGAAGGGACAGACGGACAGACAGACAGACAGACAGACAGACATATTGTCCTTTAATTTAAAAAAACATGATTTTATGTTCTAGGAACACATGAAGCTGCTTTATACTGAATCATAACATTGGTCTATCATGGTCAGTCTTGTCGACTCAGACTGGCAGCAGCTGTACAGGGTTTCAGATCAGAGAACTTTCACACCACCCACTACCTAATTCTTCTTATAGGAGATGCCAGGGACCTTTTGCATGCCAAGCACTACCACTAAGCAACAGCCCCTCCCCATAGCATACACTCCATAGCTTCTTAAAAATAAAATAGGCGCTCAAACCTACATACATGTAAATTTATATATTCCTATGACACATGAGCAATTAATTCCCCAACTCCAAAATATACTGGAAAAAGACGAGTAGACACATCCATTTCAGTCAGGAGCTTCTGTGTTCTGCCAACATGGAGGGGGGAAAGCCTGTACACTAGCTTCCAGCATGTCAGTGAGTATTAGTTCACTTGCCCACAGGCAAAGGATTAAAAAGAAAAAGCATCAAGAAACTCTTTGTCTATAAATGTGTCAGCAAGCAAAGCATGAGTTTCCTGAGGAGTGCAAGGGGGGAGCCTGGACTTCAGAGATGCAATTTCCTCTCCTAGCATGATGCTTGCTCTCTGCCCTTGTCGATCTCCCAGTTCTGCCTGCAACTTGGAAATCTCATCCTAGGTCAGAATGGTCTTCATCAGATGGCCACCATAACCAAAGCAATCACACACTGAGAAAACGACACTTGTTTTGTATCTCTCTTGCTCTTGTCAATGGCAGTGACAAAAAGGAACATTGCCATTTCTCTTATATTTTTTCCTGACAAAACTTCCTTTTCTGTTTTTAATCTTTTATAGAAAGGCCAGAGCAATTAGAACACAGAGACAGAGAGACCAAGTGGCAAATGAACAGTGATCATTAGATGGAAGGTGTAAGGGTGCAATTAAATTATAAACCACCATCATAATATTCTGAGCACCAGAGAATCACTCTATCTAAAAATCAGTGGAACACCAATCAAGGCGTTGGCAACATCCAAAATGTCATCAAAATTACTTGCTCATACTGATTTCCACTTCCTGCATGAGACACACCTGATGAGTACAATTAATCTTTAATCTGTCTTGAGCCTCGGTGAGAAAAGGGGAATAAATATGAAATAAACAGACTGCAAGGATAACTCCACAAATGCACTTTATCAGAAAATGGTAATAATAGAAATTCTTTTCCAACTGAACATAAGAACATAAGAGACGCCAATGTTGGATCAGGCCAAAGGCCCATCCAGTCCAACACTCTGTGTCACACAGTGGCCAGAAATACCAGGTGCCATCAGGAGGTCCACCAGTGGGGCCAGGACATTAGAAGCCCTCCCACTGAACTCTCTAAGAATGAGAGGAAGAGTACAAGTGCAGGGCGAGGAGGCAGCAAGAAGCCGCTATGAACTTCTTGCCCTGCCCATGAGCTTCCGCTGGGCAAGTGGTCTGCTGCTATGGGAAAAACAAGATATTGGACTAGATCAGGGGTGGATCTGATATAAATAGGACTTTGTCAGGTCAGGCCATGTGTGTCATAAAATGTAATGCCAAGAAGCAAAGATATCAACTTTATAAAGGACACCGACAAACACAATTAAAGGGTTTTTTAAATTTAAAATACAAACATGCTTAAAACAGTAACACTCTTACCATATTTTATTTAACAGTCTTTGATCACTGACACTTCCCAAACCTTCCCCCCCCCTTTAAAAGATGTCTACCTAAAATGGAAAGGTTGGGGGATAGTGGGATTTGGCAATGCCATTTTTAAAAATAAAACATCAAGAAAAAGCACAAGGATCACAGCAGAAACTAAAACTAAAAACTAAAAACATAAACTGCCCTGAGCCTAGAAAAACATGAAATGGCTGGGCACTGGGAACCCCCCCCCCAGTCTACTCGGACTGGCAGTGGCTCTCCATTGTAATGTCCCCCTTTGGCTGTGGGTTCCCAGGTTAGAGTACTCACTCAGGCACCTGTTCTCAGGTCCATTCGGCAGAGGCAAGCTGGCTCAAAACACCTACCCTTTATTTTCAAGCAAACAAATTCAACTGGCATACAAACACTGGAAACTGAAACTCCACTCCATTGAAATACATTGCAGCTCAAAAAAAAGTTGCAAAGAAAAAAGGTTTCTGGGCCCAGATAGGCTACTCTGGGACCGGAATGACAGTCCCCAGAGTGGAATCCCATTCCCAGAATACAGCTGCTACTTCCAGGGACCGTCATTTCACTAGGGGCTGCCATCCCAGTTCCAGAGTAGTCTATCTGGACCTAGAGACCATAAAGGAAAATCCATTCCGCATTTTCTTTGCAGCTTTCTTGTGCTTTAGCCCAGAGGAACTCACTGCTGGAAGAGAAACTGTGAAGACAAGGCGCAGCCAGCTGAGACGTTCAGCAGCCCCGATCTCCTTGGGAAGGGAGAGGGTAGGAGAGGGGGGTGGAGAAGAGAGCCATGGGCCTGATTAAAGCCCTGGGTGGGCCACTTCCGGCCCGCGGGCCTTAGGTTTGACACCCCTTGACTAAATAAACCTTCAATTCAAATCTAGGAATGCTTTTTTAATGACCATATGGAGAAGGAACTCTAAGCAGGCAGACCATCCTCTGGCCCAGAAACTATGGAGGAGAACACCTCTATTATACAGCACCCCCAGGAGTTCATATGCCAGGTAGACGTGACCTAAGTATAAACAAGATGGATTCTAGACAGGCAGGCCTCATACTTATGCCTAGGCTGCGACCCTGGCAGGTGTGAGATCTTGGTCTGGCCCAGCTGCAGCCTCTCCCTCTGCCCTGATATCTGCATATGCAGAACAACGAACCTGCCTCGCCCCAGAGCTAACCCCATTCAACCTGGATCGCTAATCCTATCAACCTCCCCTCACCTTTTCCTACCCACATTTCCTTCATAATAACAGACGATACCACTCTAATGGCAGAAAGTGAAGAGGACCTCAAGAGCCTCTTGCTCAGGGTAAAAGAGGAGAGCGCAAAAGTGGGCTTGAAGCTCAACATCAAAAAAAATAAAATCATGGCATCTGGTCCCATCACTCCTTGGCAAATAGAAGGGGAAGTCGTGGAAGTAGTGACAGACTTCACGTTCCTGGGATCCCAAATCACCGCAGACTGTGACTGCAGCCATGAAATTAAAAGACGCCTGCTCCTTGGGAGGAAAGCGATGGCGAACCTAAACAGCATGATAAAAAGTAGAGACATCACCCTGCCAACAAAAATACGCATGGTCCAAGCAATGGTATTCCCAGTAGTCATGTATGGCTGCGAGAGTTGGACTATAAGGAAGGCCGAGTGCCGAAGAATAGATTCTTTTGAACTATGGTGCTGGAGAAGACTCTTGAGAGTCCCTTGGACTGCAAGAAGATCAAAACAGTCAGTCCTAAAAGAAATGAACCCGGACTGTTCCCTGGAAGGCCAGATGCTGAAGCTCAAATACTTTGGCCACCAAATGAGAAGGGAGCACTCACTGGAGAAGACCCTGATGCTGGGAAAGATTGAAGGTCAAAGAAGACGGGGACGGCAAAGGATGAGATGGTTGGACAGTGTCATCGATGCAACGAACATGAAACTGAGCAAACTTCAGAGGACAGCGGAAGACAGGAGGGCCTGGCGGGATCTAGTCCATGGGGTCGCGAAGAGTCGGACTCAACTGTGCGACTGAACAACAACAGCTCCCAACTTACCCACCTAACACAACAGGAGGGTCACCAAGCACCATTGTTTCTTTTTCATTAGTTTAATTAGCAATCCATTAGTCCTCTGAATCACTGGAGAAAGCAATCAGAGTCCCAGCCCAAACCTTATTTTGCATCCAAAACTCCTCCCAAGAACATTTCCTGTTCCTCTTTGTCCATACCTGGGAACCCGATTCAGCATTCCCAAACTCATTGTTTTAACTTTTAGGTAATCTCATCAATTCTTTGTTTCATGGGGCAGTTACATTAGCATGCCCTCAGGTCCCATTTTTGTTATATCTAGACAGACGCAGCTCCATTGCTGTGTGTTTTGTCTGGGCACCTAGTGACAACACATCCCCATACTGCATGGGTCCTCCTCATGAAACACAGGTCTGTTTTACAATCTTGTCTCCACGAAATCCTGATCTTCAGGACAGGAGGTAGCTACAATTCCCCCAACACCATCCTTTATTCCCACTACTCACTTTATTTATAATCTGGTCTTCTTTGTGTGCTATTTCTTGTGTGTTTCTTGTATGTTACCCTTCTCATTTCTATTAACAAAATATATCTGTATTTTTATCTTGGACTGGTTATTTGAGAGTTCTCAAAGGGGAGAATCCCCCAAAAACATAGGTGGAAAGATCTCGCTAGATCATTTCCCTCTCACAAGCCTGATCTCCTCACTAATTTCCCCAACTCAAGTAGGGGACAAGCCCACTTTAGAGGCAACACACAGCATTTGGGGTAACAGGGCCTTGATTTCATAGACTCATAGAGTTGGAAGGGATCTCCAGGGTCATCTAGTCCAACCCCCTGCACAAGGCAGGAAATTCACAAATAACTCCCCCTCTCCACCCACAATGACCACTCTTCCATGTCCAGAAGATGACCAAAACCCTCCAGGATTGCTTCTTGACACCAAAGTGGCAATCAGCATTTCCCTGGGTGTGTAAAAAAGAGCCACAAGAACTAAGCACTGCTGTCAGATGGCCATCTAGCCTCTGTCTGAAAACCTCCAATCAGTTTGGTGTAGTGGTTAAGTGTGTGGACTCTTATCTGTGAGAACCGGGTTTGATTCCCCACTCCTCTACTTGCACCTGCTGGATGACCTTGGGCAAGCCATAGTTCTGTCAGAGTTGTCCTTGAAAGGGCAGCTCTGGAAAGAGCTCTCTCAGCCCCACCTACCTCACAGGGTGTCTGTTGTGGGGAGGGGAAGGGAAAGGAGTTTGTAAGCCGCTCTGAGACTTCGAGTAACGGGCGGGGTATAATTCCAACCTCCTCCTCCTCTTCTTCTTCTTCCCGAGAAACCTGTTTCACTGAGAAACCGCTCTCACTGTCAGGAAGTTCTTTCTAATGTTTAGCCAAAAACTCTTCTGATTTAATTTCAACCTGTTGGTTCTGGTCCGAACTTCTGGGGGAACAGAAAACAACTCCGCACCATCCACTAGATGACAGCCCTCCAAGTACTTGAAGATGGTAATCATATCATTTAAATAAACTAGACGTTTATGTACTACTTGTTGTTGTTCAGTCGCACAGTCGAGTCCGACTCTTCGCGACCCCATGGACCACATCACGCCAGGCCCTCCTGTCTTCCGTCGTGCTCCGGAATTTGCTTAATTTCATGTTCGTTGCATCTCATCCTTTGCCACCCCCTTCTTCTTTGACCTTCAATCTTTCCCAGCATCAGGGTCTTCTCCAGTGAGTGCTCCCTTCTCATTTGGTGGCCAAAGTATTTGAGCTTCAGCATCTGGCCTTCCAGGGAACAGTCCGGGTTCATTTCTTTTAGGACTGACTGTTTTGATCTCCTTGAAGTCCAGGGAACTCTCAAGAATCTTCTCCAGCACCATAATTCAAAAGAATCTATTCTTTGGCGCTTGGCCTTCCTTATTGTCCAACTCTCACAACCATACAGCACTACTGGGAATACCATTGCTTTGACCATATGGACTTTTGTTGGCAGGGTGAGGTCTCTACTTTTTAATATGCTGTCTAGGTTTGCCATCGCTTTCCTCCCAAGGAGCAGGCATCTTTTAATTTCATGGCTGCAGTCACCATCCGCAGTGATCTTGGATCCCAGGAACGTGAAATATGTCACTGCTTCCACGACTTCTCCTTCTATTTGCCAAGGAGTGATGGGGCCGGATGCCATGATCTTAGTTTTTTTGATGTTGAGTTTCAAGACAACCTTTGTGCTCTCCTCTTTTACCCTCAAGCAAGAGGCTCTTGAGGTCCTCTTCACTTTCCGCCATTAGATTGGTATCGTCTGTATATCTGAGGGTATTGATGTTTTTCCCAGCAATCTTAATTCCGGCTTCTGAATCATCCAGGCTGGCATTTCGCATGATGTACTCTGCATATAAATTAAATAAGCAAGGGGACAATATACATCCTTGTCGTACTCATTTTCCCATGCTAAACCAATCAGTTCCATATCCTGTTCTAACTGTCAGCTTCTTGACCCTTATACAGGTTTCTCAAGAGACATGTTAGGTGGTCTGGTACTCCCATCTCTTTAAGGACATCTTCTTTTGGTGTTAGTTCTAGGAGGTGTTGTAGGTCTTCATAGAACCGGTCCACTTCAGCCTCTTCTGCATCAGTGGTTGGGGAACAGACTTAAATTACTGTGATGTTGAATGGTTTGCAGTGGATTTGGACCGAGATCATTCTGTTGTTTTTGAGATTGTATCCCATTACTGCCTTTTGCACTCTCTTGTTGACTATAAAGGCCACACCATTTTTTCTACAGGATTCTTGGCCACAGTAGTAGATATAATGGTCCTCTAAGTTAAATTTGCCCATTCCTGTCCACTTTAGTTCACTGATTCCCAAGATGTCGATGTTTAGTCTTGCTATCTCATTTTTGACCACGTCAAGCTTAGAGATGTGAAGGCCCAGAAAAAAAACGGAAAAATTCAGGGGGAAAAATGGGTTTTTTCCATTTTTTCCCTGAAGCCTTTTTTGTTTTTTCCCCCCAAAATGGAAAATTTAAAAAAGAAAAGAAATTGATTATGGAACGTTTTATTTTAACATGTTGAATAAAATATTTTAAGACAACATGTTCAAATATTTTCCAAATCATTTCTTATATATATTGATCTAATTTCTGTGCACTGAGGACAAGCAAGTCCTAGGTTACAAACTGAACTCTCCAATGCAAGAACAAAATGCATTTGTTCCTTTAGGAGGTGCTATTGTCAGAAGAAAATAAAAAGGTTTCAGTTTTATTTTTGCATGTGGGTGGGTATTCTGTTTGTAATAATTGTTTTGATATAGTTCTGCACCAAGATCTTCTCCACTACAGAAATCGGCTGTCTCCAACAGTTGGTTTGCATTTGAGGTTTGGCAGCCTCCAGGCCAGGGTGTAAATCCTGTTTGCTTTACAGCATTTTTATAAGTCACATACAGCATAACTGGTAGATCCTTTGTTTGCCTGGAGAGGTAAATAAAGTACAGTACAACAGAGTCAGTCACACATGCAAATCAACTGCTTAAACCAGGATATGACCCCAGACATATGTTATCGAGAAAGGTTATATATACTTATATATATAAAATAGTCAACAGGCTTCTCACTCCAATACAGCAACAGGAGTTTCAATTACACATTAGGTCTACTAAGGCCCCGGTCACATGGCAAAGTTGCCACGGGAGAGGCATGGGAGTCCCGTGGATTTTCCGGGCGCGATCTCACCCCAACATCTGGGAAGCGCAGGGCTCCCGTGGCGAACTTGCTTTTGGCATTCTTATTGCTGAAACATTTATTCTTAAATGAAACAAGGCTTACATATGTATAACTGCATCCCCACATTTCATCCCATTACCTGTGGCCCTCTGGGAAAGGGAAGACAGCAAAGTCCAAACCTAGGGTACAAGTTCATTGGGGCATCCGCATGTGACTTTGGGAAGCACTGTATACGTGAACCAGCAATTTGTTAACATATCTGTATTCTGCCTTTCTCTTAAAATACAAGGCCGCTAACAATATGCTAAATGGCAAGAAATACAATAAAACCATAAAGCTAAGCAATAATCAGTTCATTTACAGTCTTAACACGGTCCTTAACATTTATCACAACCACCATGAGTCTCAGTGAGAAAGGCAGGCTATAAACAAATTAAACAACAACAAGCACCCCTCTGAAAAAGTATGTATGGCCTTGCACCCCTTTGTAAAAACAGGCAGAGCACACACACACACAGCTTCTTCCAGTAGTTTATGCCCAATGACCAAAAGCACCCTAGATCAAGTGGAGGAAGAATGAGCAACTCTGTAAGAGGAGAGTACAACTCATGCACAGATTCATACAGGGAAACGTAGTCTCTCAAAAATGTGGGTCTTGGTCACAAGGGGTTGAAGACTAAGCATTAGAGCACCTTAAATTGAACCCAGAAGCAAGTAGGCAGCCAACATAGTTGTCTCCAGACAAGTGTTATGTGCTGACAGCAGCACACCACAGCTAACAATGAGACTACCACATTCTGCTCTAATTGAAGCTTCTGTTAAGGTCAGACACACGTAAAGTATGTTAAAAAGCAGCATGGATCAGCACGGCTGGCTTGGAAGACTCCAGGCAGGAAGACGTTGCAGTCAAGGTATACCTGAAAGACAGTGGTTGCAACACATACCTGCTTTTCCAGCAGTATGGCTGGGTCTAATATCATACTCAAAAGCTAATAGTCTAATGAGCTACTGACTTCATTTAGAGTTGACAAATGAATCAATCCCCTTCCAGGACATTACTCTTTTTCAGCCAGCATCACCTCTGTCTCGTCTGGATTCTGTTTCAACTTGTGCCCCCTTCATTATGTAATTTATTTATTTAAAACATTTTTATGCTGCCGTTCCACCCAATCAGGGTCCCCAAGGCGGCGCACATAAAAACATTAAAACATGTATACAATTAAACACATTTAAAAGTATAAAATAATTCAAAAAGAACACAAATCATACCAGAGCCAAAAACAACAAAACCCATTGGCTGAAGACACCAATAGAGGGAGACAGACACATTTCCATGGAGAGGGAATTCCAAAGTTTTGGTGCCACAACTCCAAAAGACCTTTCTTGGGTCACTGCTCCTCTACAATGGCTCCCAGTGGAATACCAAGTCAAGTTCAAGGTTTTGGTATTGACCTATAAGGCCTTGAGCGGTCAGGGACCGACGTATCTACGGGACCGTCTCCTCTGATATGTACCCAGGAGAGCTTTGCGCTCCTTAGACAGCAATCTACTAGTGATCCCCGGCCCTAAAGACATCCAGCTGACCAGGGCCAGGGCCTTTTCGGTCCTGGCCCCAACCTGGTGGGACTCTCTGCCAAATTCCACCAGGGCTCTGTGAGATCGGATGCAATTCCGCAGGGCCTGCAAGGCAGAGATGTTCCACCAGGATTTTGGTTGAGGACAGAGACGGTTCCATCTTGGCTGGCACCAGGGGTCATTTCGTAGAAAAAGAGCTAGGGGGACTCATTAGCATAACTCATTAGCATATGCCACACCCCCTGACATCACCGGAAGTGTGTCCTCCCCACAGCCGGCGGCGACCTCCAGTGGGCACCAGCAGGGAGCTCCAGGCCCCGCCCTCTCGTACCTCACCCGGGGGGATGGCGTCCCCCCGCGTCCCCCCCCAAATGACCCCTGGCTGGCACCCTTCTCATTCCCTGTTGTCTTTTGGTATTTTGCCTTCCTCCCCACCGTCCACAAAGTAGCCGGCAGTGGGAGTTGGAAGAAGGATGGGTTATTCACCCTCTGTTTGTTTTTAATATTGTACTAAGGTTTTAATTAATTTTATCTTGTTTTATCTCTGGTCGTACATCGCCCAGAGCCCTGCAGTAGCAGGGGTGAGGCGATTCATTAATCACCATCATCATCATCTAGTCTCAACACTTCATTAGCACAATTAACATCCACTTTCTCTATTGGCATCAGGTTGTCACCAAAACTCAACCATCTCTGTGCCAGAGAGGTCAGTCAACCAACAGTAAGAAAGGTATGAAGAATGTAAAAGGTAAAGGTTCCCTTGCTCGAAAGTTGGTCGAATCTGACTCTAGGGTTGCGGTGCTCATCTCCGTTTCAAAGCCGAAGAGCCAGCGCTGTCCGCAGACATTTCCGTGGTCATGTGGCCGGCATGACTAAACACCAAGGCGCACAGAACGCTGTTACCTTCCCACCGAAGTGGTACCTATTTATCTACTCACCGCAGGCTCAAGTGGTTAAGACACTGAACTGCAGGCTGTGGAAGGTCGGTAGTTCAGCAGTTTGAGACCCGAGTGTGCCGCATGACGGAGTGAGCTCCCGTCTCTAGTTCCAGCTCCTGCCAACCTAGCAGTTCGAAAGCAAGAAATTGCAAGTAGATAAATAGGGACCACTTCGATGGGAAGCTAACAGCGTTCCGTGCTACTTGGTGTTTAGTCATGCCGGCCACATGACCACGGAAATGTCTTTGGACAGCGCTGGCTCTTCGGCTTTGAAATGGAGATGAGCACCGCAACCCTAGCGTCGGATTCAACTGGCTTTCGAGCAAGGGAACCTTTACCTTGATGAAGAATGTGCTCCAAAATAAATTAAAGGCTCAAAAATGATTTTGTAAAAGGCAGTAATATCCTCAACTTGTTTCCCAGCATATGAGATGCCAAATGCACATCCTAATCAGAGGAATGGAAGCTGCTAATTGACTTCCACCAGATTGTTCTTTATCCAGTAATTACTGCCCACCCAAACATGCTGTTCAAATACACTTTGGCTTAACAAGGACTGGAAATCACAGGTCTGAAAACAAAACACTGGTGCTATCATAAGAACATCCCCTGCAGTGTGATCTTACCACTCCCACACCGTTTACAAAGACCAGTTCAGTAAGCCTCCAAACCTCGTGTACAATGAGCTTCCAACATGAAGGAATACCCGACAGCAAGCCTACTTTTCAGGTGGAGTCTTATTCTCAAGAAGGATCAAGTCTTTTTCACTCCATATGCCCAGTATGTTGCATAGATTGGGCCAAACTACACACGAGTTCCATCACTGTAACTCCAGATGTTTACTTTGACCCCCAAACAGCCAGTGGAGTTAATTATTCCCACCCATGCCACTTCCCAGGGAAAAAAATCCCCCTCCCTAGATTATTTAAAACCCCAGGAGGTAAAAAAGCAGATTATGCATCTTCCCTACCGCACGCACACAGAGACAGTAGTTTAAAGAACCTGTTGGTGGTGGAAGAGAGTTTTTAAAAAAACCTTCACCAATATCTACAATCTAAGTCTCCCCACCTGGGGTGCTTCTTAGAACCAAATTATATATCTGGAGTTCTAAACATGATTTCCAACATCACATGTTAGCACGGCCCCTTGTTCAATACATCTCAGTGGCGGTAAAAGGCAGCCTTATTTTTGTTCAAAATGCTTACATCCTACCTTTCTGCCTAAGGTCAAGGCATTTTAACAACAAGACTGCAAATTCCTGAAAACAGAGTAAAATTATACATATAAAATGAGAACCAAGAGAAGAGCAATGTAAATTACACCAAAAGCTTGAGAATCCAGGAAAGAGTTTAACTGGCGTTTAAATAAAGGCTCCTGTTTAAAATTCTTTTACGGCTACTGTTCTGTAGATCAGACCAGTTTCCATCATTCCCATCATTTGTTTGGCCTACATTCAGATGTTTCAAAAATTTTTACTTAGGAGTACTGTAAATATTGCATATATGGAGAGATAGCAGCTCCCCAGCACAGCATTATGCTGCTCCTCTGCGGGAGGAAAGATTTACCAACAAAAGAAGGATTCAGATGTGTCACTTTTACTTGAAGCAAAACTCTCATTTCCCTTGCACAAAGGACTTAACACACAGCTATTTCACAGGACTAATTAAGCTACTCAACAATACGGAATAAAGCCATATCTCAAGGATGCCTTGCCAAAGTTTAGCTTGGTCTGCTAAATGTTAACTCATATGTTTAACTTATGGGAAAATAAGGGTATTCTTCTGTACTCAAAATGGAGGGGGGCAACTTGACATTAAGACTGCTGGAAGAAACAGCAAAAAAGCACAATTATAAACCTCAAGACTTCATTAAAAAGGGCAGAGAATAAAAGTTTACCTGACCAGAAGAAAAGAGACTGACAGAGAAAAAATAGTGTTGCAATTTCATATATGGGGATTGCTTTAAAGCTATTACTTTCTAAAGGGGCATTTCAATAAGCATTAACATCTGTTATCAAACACTGCATAATTTTGACATGACATATTTTGTCTCTCTTGGTATTATTGTTTTTTGTAATACTTATTTGGGTTTTACAGTAAGACTCAATTATCATGAAGAGGTTTTTTTGGGGGGCGGTAGAGATATCCAGAAAAGCCTCTTCTTTTCATAGCAAAAGTACATTATTGTGGCATTCAGTACAATGAAGAAAACATACTACAAAACATATAGTTCTTTTGAAACAGAACTGTGCTCACATTGATTGCTTTCACAATGAAAGGTCACACTGGCACATGATAGCTTATTTTATCCCTGTAAGAGCTCACATGGCTAGCAGTGATTGAGGCTTGATGTTATGCCAATAAAGGTTATTGGAAGTGGACTGAGGCTTGAAATGTTTAAAAAATGAGCAACTTCAGTCCTTACAAATGCATACAGTAAGTCCACTTGGTTGTGAAAACAGACTGTAGGAAAGGAAGTTCAATGTAAATGCCCTACCCACAGAACCAGAAGAGCCGTTTTAAATAGCGATCCATCTTCAAGTCTACCCTCCAATGCCATCACCACCACCCCAACATTAACACTTCCTAACCCTAAATATCAACTCAGTTTTGGAAGCTTAATACAAAATTGATTTTTGTTCATGACATTCTGTTTCACTCACAGTTTAAGAGCGGAGTTCTGGTTAAGAGCCTACAGGAATCCATCCTGAGTGGGCCAACTCAGAAGTTACATTTCATTGAATCGGACTTACTCCCAGGAAAGTATTCTTAGGACTGCAGCCACAGTACTGCAAAAGGCAACTGCACTTCTAGTACATATTTTGTCAACAGCTCACTCAGCATCTTTTTTCACAAATAATTCAGTAGATCTCTCATACTCTCAAGGTATTTAAAGGACAGAAACATTAGTTGATAATCAATAAAGGATTATTGTATTTAGCCACTGGCCATTACAAATGTACAAAACCAAATAGTACATTAACAAATAAAACTTTAAGAACAGATATTTAAATTATTTTAAATCAGTTAGTAAGATAAAATAGACTGATCCAACCAGAAAATCATGAAGCTACCCCGTTCAATACCACCCTAGACCTTCTTGACTGCAAGGCTAAACAAAGGAACTCTGTAAGATACATTAAGTATCATTGTCTGATAACAGAAACACAATCTTCTCATTTTCAGAGTATGCATTTATAGCAGATAAAATTTCAGCCAAAAATTTATCTCTGGATGCTCTATATAATGGACAAGATATAATATAATGGGGAAGGTTCTCAACTGTGAATGATCCACAAATACAGACGCAATGCTCAGTTGGGGTATGAGAATAATGACCAGCCAGAAAAGCTGTTTGCATAGTCTGAAAACGCAAAGCAGTAAAAGACACTCTGAGGTTGTGATTGGAAATACTGGCTAGAATGGTTGAATTGAAATGATTTACACCAAGGAGCTGCCTTAGGTTTCAAAATTGAAGAGTGTTCAATCAATGCTTCTGAGTTGTAAATCCAATCCCTAAGCTGAGAACTGCCACCTGAAGCCCCTAACAGATCATCAGGGATGGTGTATCTTTGAAAGATGGTATTAAGAAAACCAGAGCACTTTTGATAACAGAAGATTAACTGATAAATGACTTAAGGAATTAGAGCTGGAGAATTTAATCCTTTTCCAATACTTCATTATTGCAAGGCATATCCACAGCCTGAGAGAGGGGAGTTCTGTTTCAGCTCTCATCATAACTGCAGAAGAGCCCCTAGGAAGAGCTAGAATTCGCCTTAGAAATTGGTTTTGAATTACCTCAAGACTAGATAAGGTGTCCTCCTTTCAACCCCATACTTCGGCTCCATATAGGAGGTGAGGTACAACCTTGCTCCTGAATAATTTCAATGCTGGATCTTTCAGATGTCCACCCTTTGCAGGTCGTAGCTACAGTGGGGCCTCTCAGGGCCCAGCCCCCTGACTTACCACCAAGGCCCCCTGACTTACTACCAAGGCCCAGGCTCCCCAACTTTCAATTTTGTTTTTAATTTATGGTGCTTGCTTGGGGGGTGTGAGGGGTGCCCCCTGACATTTAAAGGCCCCCCAAATTTAAAAAAATCCTGGCTACGGGCCTGACCCTTTGGGTAAAAAAAGTGTAGAGCTGACCATACGATCCTTAGCATTGAAGATTTAACCATTACTAGGTGGGTTTTCCAATTCAATGGCTCCTTAAAAGATACTCCAAGATATTTAAAAGAACTACCTTGTTTAATTGAATTGCCCAGAATGCTCCAACAGGATATTTTAGGCTTTCTCCTCAAAAACATTACTTTTGTCTTTGTGTAGTTAACATTGAGAGTTTCTTCATTACAGTAATGCCGTAGTTGATGTAAAAGCCTTCTCAAACCAATTTTGGTCAGGGAAATTAGGACCATATCATCTGTGTATAAGAGGATTGAAATTTTCTGTTGTCCCAGAAAGGGTGGAGTGAATTGGGGACCTGACAGAGTCTCAATTATATTGCTTATATACAGGTTAAATAATTAACTGGCCAGCTTCACACCTTTACTGATGAGAATTCTGTTAGTTAAGGGACCAGAAGTTCTCACCCTAATCTGAGCAAAGGTGTCTCTGTGGAGTTCGCGGAGCAGGAATAACAGCTGCTTGTCAATATTCAGTTCAACAAGCTTTGACCATAAGCAAGGACCTGTTGATAGAGTTGAATGCAGCAGCCAAGTCAACAAATGCTACATAAAGTGCCTTTGTTGGTCCATTTATGCCAGAGCAGGCCAACTGGAAAAGAGCTGGGCAATGGTCGATAATTCCAAGGCCTTTTCGAAATCCCACTTGTACGGGGTGAATAATTTGTTCCTCGACCACCCAGTCTTCCAATTTTAACAGCAGGTACCGTACTTACTGTAAAGTTTTGTCACTCTATTGAATAGGCTTACTGGTCTATAATTTTGCGTATCAGATTTATCCCCTTTTTTGTGTATAGGCATACTCTCAAGATATTTAAGGGACACAAACATTAGTCTGATTCTCCATTTAAAATACACTGCTTATTTAAAGGATTTAGATGGTTCATCTAGAAGATGTATATTTATATTTGACCTCTCGGTATTACAAGCAGAACACAAGGTGGCTCACAACATGAAATTAAACATTACAAATTTATTAAAAACAGAAACTGTCAGAAGTAGAATGACCTCCATGCATGTAAGAGAATCCTGGGGGTCTGCTTGCTGGCTGTAGAAGATCAGTACCGAGCTTCTGTTTCCCCTTCCTGGTTCAGGTATTAAGGCCTGAGCATGAGCTGAGGCACAAGCCTCGTGGTTAGCGTCTGAGGGCTGTGGACCTTTGTTTTACATCTTGTGGCCTTGCACAAGCCGATCTGGCTCAATCACAGACCAACCCTGGAATTAGGGTTGCCAGCCTCCAGTTGGTGGCTTGAGATCTCCTGGGATTACAACTGATAAGAACATAAGAACATAAGAGACGCCAATGTTGGATCAGGCCAAAGGCCCATCCAGTCCAATACTCTGTATCACACAGTAGCCAGAAATACCAGTGCCATCAGGAGGTCCACCAGTGGGGCCAGGACATTAGAAGCCCTCCCACTGTTGACCCCCCCAAGCACCAGAAAGACAGAGCATCACTTGCCCCAGAGCCCCTATCTATACCTTGTGGCTAATAGCCACTGATGGACCTCTGCTCCATATGCTTATCTAATTCCCTTTTGAAACCATCCATGCTTGTAGTTCACCTGGAGATCAGTTCACCTGGAGAAAATGGCCACTTTGGAAGGTGGATTCTATGGCATCATAACCCACTGAAGTTCCTCCCCTCCCCTCCCCAAACCCTGCCCTGTTCATTTAATTATATGTTTGGGGGGGTTTAAAAGCTGCTGTGGATCACCAGTGGGAAAAGAAGTGGGATAAGTAAAAAAAGCCTCATTTCTCTTCATTCAGGCACACAGAGCAGTGCGCCAGTAGCCCATCTTAAGTGCTAAAACATCGCTGAAGGCGCTTTTGGCTCAAACCTTCCAATGAATAAGCTTGCAGCCTTAGCCAAAGTGCCAAAAAGTGTCCTAGTACTTAGCACTCTCTCTGCATTCATTTGGAGACATAATCAATCATGATCTTTCCTGCCAACTCTGGCACTCTGCACCATAAAGATTGGGCTATACATTCCTGTAGGCTGGCAATGCCACATAAAAACGCATTCATTTAAACAGCTTCCTGCTTCATCTCACAGCATTTCTGAAGACAAATGTGCTAAGATCATGGCTTGCAAACCGACAGCTTGGCGGCTCCCCCACTGCAGCCCCCACAAAAAAAAAAATCCTCTCAGAAGTCCCCACTAATTCTGATGTTTAACCAAGCTCACCTTTAGTGACAAAAGAGAAAACAGCATATAAGATATAGATAAACAAGTATGTTTAGATTTTGCATACAAATTTAAAGGCTTCCAAGTATGACCACCATGAAAAACATAACCTTTTCTTTAGGGGAAAAAGGACTATTCTGTGTCCTAACGTGATCCTTGGCATGTTCCCTCTACTTTTCAAGCTAATTGTGCAAATTTCCCAGACACATTTCCCTATGGGCCAAATTTTCAAGGGCCAAGAAAAACAGGTTGCTTACCTGTAACTGATGATCTTCGAGTGGTCATCTCTGCAGTACCACACATGGGTTGGGCACCTGTGCACGACCTCGACCAGAGAAATTTCTAGAGCTTTGCCTCAGAAAGCTTTTAGTGGGCTCTCTTCCTGCCCTGGGGAGCAGGCACGTACTGCGCATGCCTGGAGCAGGGGAGAGAGCCCACCTCCCACTCAGTTCCTTCAACTGCTACTGGTAAGTCCCATCAAGCCAAAGAAAGGTGAACAGGAGATGCCAGCAGTGGGGAAGGCTGGGTGGGACTGTGGTACTGCAGAAAACACAAAGAATACTGGTTAAGACACAGCATCATCAGTGAGAAGAAACACCTGGGGACGCAGCAGGGTCAAGCGAAGAGAGATCACAGCACCGACTGGCTGAATGCAGCATCCCATCAAGCTTGGATGTCAAGTGCGTAGTGGGTCAAGAAGGTCGATGCCGAGGACCACATAGCAACCGCACAGACGTCCTCCAACAGAACACCAGTCAGGAAAGCAGTGGATGTCGACACCGCCTGTGTGGAATGGGCAGTGACACAGGTAGGGATGGGTTGACGTGCAAGCTGATAGCAAAGGACTATGGTGGAAGTCACCCTTTTAGACAAGCATTGAGAGGAAATCGGCTCCCCCACATGAGGGGGGCCATAGGCAAGAAACAGCCGAGGAGATTTACGTATAGGCTGAGTCTTATGTAAATAAAAAGAGAGCGCTCTGCACACATCGAGGCAGTGGAGGGCTCCCTGAGGTGCATCAGTCAGATTTGGAAAGAAAGAAGGTGAGACAGACGACTGGGATAGGTGAAAAGCAGAAATGACTTTAGGCAGGAAAGAAGGATCTGGTCTAAGGACAACCTTCTCCCTATGAAAAATTGTATAGGGGGGGATCAGCCTGAAAGGTAGCTAGTTCCCCTACTCTGCGTGCAGTAGTCATCGCTATAAGGAAGGCCATCTTCCAGGAGAGCAACCTGAGATCGACTGTAGCCATGGGCTCGAGCGGCTTGGACATAAGTTGAGTGAGAACGGGTGACAGACTCCACGAAGGCACTAAAGGCTTCCTAGGGGGACAGAGCCGGAGGAGACCTTTATGGAACGACTTTGTAAGACGATGGGAAAAGACTGGATTCCTGTATCAAGGGATGGTAGGCGGAGATGGCCGCTAAATGGACCTTTAAAGATGAGTATGCGAGGCCATTATTTTTTAAGGAGATGACGTAGGAAAAAATCTCACAGAGAGACGACTGGACGGGATCGAAGGAGTGATCAGAGGCATACGACTGGAACCTCTTCCACTTCAAATGGTAAGTGGCACGGGTAGAGGGCTTCCTGGCATTCAGTAGGACTTCAGACACTTCAGGCGAGAAGGCTAGTGCAGGATCTTCCAGGCCGTCAATCTGAAGAAGCCCAGATCGGGGTGCAGGATCCTTCCTTGAGCCCGAGAGAGGAGATCGGGGATGACAGGCAGCGGCCAGAACATCTGGTTGGAGAGACGAAGGAGGTGCGGAAACCAAACTTGGCGCGGCCACCATGGAGTGACAAGGATGCACGATGTGACATCAGGAGATCAAGGGGATTGGAGGGAAGAAGTAGAATAGGGTTCCCTTCCAGGTTTGGAGAAAGGCATCTCCCAGCGACTAAGCACATGGCGGATCGCGGCTGAAAAAGAGGCGACACCGGGCATTGTCTGCAGTTGCAAAGCCGGCGATGACAGCATGACCGAACACGAGACAGACAGGTTTCAGGTATCTAAGGTGGATGGACCATTCATTGTCCGACAAGCAGGAGCAGCTCAATTGATCGGCATCTATGTTTTGAATGCCCGGAATGTGTACCACGGAAAGTGTGATGGAAAGGCAGAGGCACCAGCTCCAGAGATCGATGACTGACTGGCAAAGATGAAGGGAGGCAGTCCCGCCCTGCTTGTTTATGTAGTAAACGGTGGTGGTGTTGTCGGAGGCAACCCGAACGACTCAGCCTCGAAGCACTTGGAGGAAAGACTGGCGAGCGAGATGAACCGCACACAGCTCCAGGACATTGATATGAAGGGTGGCCTCGTGATGAGACCAGGTCCCCTGCGCTGAAAGAATTCCACACTAGGCTCCCCAACCCCAGAAGGATGCATCTGTGGAGATCGACACTTGCAGAGGAAGATGCCGAAAGGGCATGCCGGAGAGCAGGTGCTGAGGATGAGACCACCAGGCAAGGGAGTCGACAACAAGGGGACTGTGGAGAGGGTCAAAGGCATGGAGAAGCCACAGTTGGAGGGTATGCATCTTCAACCTGGCATTACAGACGACGAAGACAGTAGACGCAAAGTGCCCCAGGAACCTCATGATGGACCAAGCGGACTGCCAGGGAGAGGTCTGGAACTGCAAGACCAGCGAGAGTATGTCGGAGGCCCTTGAGTTCGGGAGAAACGCTGTCTCGAGATTCGTAAGCTCAAAAATCATGGGATAAAAGGACAAGTCCTTTTATCGATCAAAAATTCGCTAATTAATAGAAAACAGAGCGTGAGTATAAATGGGCAATTTTCTCAGTGGAGGGTGGTAAGCAGTGGGGTACCACAGGGATCAGTACTTGGTCCACTGCTTTTTAACTTGTTCATTAATGATTTGGAGTTGGGAGTAAGCAGTGAAGTGGCTAAATTTGCGGATGATACGAAGTTGTTCAGGGTGGTGAAAACCAATGAGGATTGTGAGGCACTCCAAAGGGATCTGTCAAGGATGGGCAAGTGGGCGTCAACATGGCAAATGGTTCAGTGTGGCCAAGTGCAAGGTGATGCACATTGGAGCCAAAAATCCTAAATATAAATACACGTTGATGGGGTCCGAATTGGCAGAGACTGACCAAGAGAGAGATCTTGGAGTTGTAGTAGATACCTCACTGAAACTGTCGAGACAGTGTGTGACTGCAATAAAAAAGGCCAATGCTATTGCTGGGGATTATTAGGAAGGGTATTGAAAACAGATCAGACAATATCATAATGCCCCTATATAAATCAATGGTGCGACCTCATTTGGAATACTGTGTGCAGTTCTGGTCACCACACCTTAAAAAGGATATTATAGCTTTGGAAAAAGTGCAGAAAAGGGCAACTCGAATGATAAAAGGGTTGGAACACTTTCCCTATGAGGAAAGGTTAAAGCGCTTTGGGCTCTTTAGCTTGGAGAAACGACAACTGAGGGGTGACATGACTGCGGCTTATAAGATTATGCATGGGATAGAGCAGGTAGAGAAAGAGGTACTTTTTTCCCTTTCTCACAATACAAGAACTCGTGGGCACTCCATGAAATTGCTGAGCGGTCAGGTTAGAACAGATAAAAGGAAGTACTTCTTCACCCAAAGAGTGATTAACACATGGAATTCACTGCCACAGGAAGTGGTGGCGGCTACAAGCATGGACGGCTTCAAAAGGGATAAGCATATGGAGCAGAGGTCCATCAGTGGCTACTGCATAAGTTAGTTTGCTCTGGAGCCACCCTTCCTGAGCTAAGACAAAAATGTGTGAGCCGGAGGCTAAAAAACTGTGAGCTAGCTCACACTAACTCAGCTTAGAGGGAACACTGGTGCCCACCCACTGGGCTCCTTATTGCCAGAGCTCCGCTCCTATGCACTCCCGCAGGAAATGACCCCTACCCATAGTAAACCCTAATATGTTCCCACCACAGACCCAAGTAGAGACATTTAAAAAACAAAACAAAAAACCATTCCAATTATTTGTATCTAGAAAGCAGCCTTAAAATGCTGTGAATATTTTCAGTAGCTAAAATACATCTCAAAGGAAATTAAGAAAGCTAGGAACATTCTCCAACTTTTAATACAGACGTGAATACCCATATGCCCTTTGGGCCTCAAGTTAATTTTTAAGACAAGATAGAAAAAATTCTAAAGACAGAGGAAATAGTCTGGGGCACAATAATTTCTCCCTAAAGGATTTAAATTGCTTCCTTGAACACTGCTGTTTACAGAATGTGTTCCTTTTAAAGTCTGAGCAGGGATTCTAATCAAGTACATTGATCCAAACTACAGATGAATAGCCCAAATCTTAGTTTGGGTTGGTAAAGGACTTTGCCCAGTTCAGAGAGGACTCGAAGATAGAGCAGTAGATATCCCATTTGCTGCATACAACTAAGTACTAGAGATTCAAGGGCATCAAGAAAAACAGGAAACTCATTTGTAGGGATGGGGAAGGTGGAACTATGACCAGTGTTAGTACTCCACCATAACTTCCAACCAATGATTATGGACGGCTCCTGAAAACTATGCTTTGTCTGCAAAGTGTCGTCAAGTTGCAGTTGACTTATAGACCCCATAGGGTTTTCAAGGCAAGAGATTAACAGAGGTGGTTTGCCATTGTCTGCCTCTAAATGGTGACCCTGGACTTCCTTGGTGGTCTCCCATCCAAATACTAACCAGGGCCAATCCAAGATCTGACGAGATCAGGTTAGCCTGGGCTATCCAGGTCAAGGCAAGCTATGGTATGGTAACCCATAAATCATTCTTCCTTCCTTGATGAGGAAGAATTTGAGCTGTCGTATCAGTCCTCACGGTCAATAACACAGCACCAATGCACGTATACAGCCAGATTCAACAGATTTTGTATCACCTGCACCTAGAATTATATTTTAAAAGGAAAAACACTGGGAAGAATCAGAGATAACGAGCAACCATGGAAACCTGGGCAGCTTGGATAACTTACCGCATTCAAATTTCCATTCTAAATCTGTGCAAGAGGTGTATTGCTATTCACATTCATGGAGATGAGTGAAAAGTGTTGTGCAGATATAAGAATCACATGCAGGAGGGAGATGGAACTGGTAAAATACAGTAAATAGGAAGGACTTGGAGACAGGTGAATGAAGATGCTCCCTTTTCCACCAGTGGTTAAGACTGCACGTACACCATGATGAATCTTTCTTCACTATTGTTCATTGAAAGCAGAAAGGAAGAACTCTCTATTAAGCCCAGTATGGCCCTATTGTAAAGACCACTCTCCTTTGTTTTCCCCTCTGCACGTGCAGGCAAGTATTTTTCAGGCCACTATGTTGTGCAGCCTGAAAATAATGGAACATTAATGAAAACATAACCTGTGCTGAAAATAAGAATCCCTGTCCTAACAATTTCTCTCCTTTCATCAGGGGCCTATTTGTCAGCCATTGTAATAAGGAACAGGCTGCCTCACTGACCTGTGGGGGGGGAAACACGATTCTCTGTTCTGCTCTGTTTTGTTTACATTTGGAGGAGGATGGGAAACATCTGTTTTTGTCCACCCTGGTGATTTTGCAGTGCCTTCCACCAGCAGAGATGTAACCATGGTGAAGTTCTCTCCCTTGTTCCCCAAACTATTCCCCACCTCATCATCAACTTCCTGGATTAAGCAGACTTAACTACCGGTTTTGGGGATGGGTGGTCGATATAGGATAGGGATCTAAGCAAACACATGCTTGAAGACTCCTGTGAGAGACACAGAAGGTGGCTCACAGCCCAGCAACAAAACAATTGGCTCTATTGTTAGGAAAACACAGAGAATTACGACATTGTTAGAGACTTGGGGGCTCTCAATTTGCATACCGACACTCATGTTCAATGGAGCAGCCCTCCGCTTTACCCTTCAACAAAACACAGACCCATCTTCCTTCAGCCAAAACCAGTACCACCACATCTGAGTGCCACAAATACTGTGCTCTTGAGCTTTGAACTGTTCTGCAGAGATGACAGCCTTCAGCCTCTTACTCACAAAAGCAGCCCTATCACAGCACCAGTTTATGACAACTTTGTCCCATAGCCAAACCTTGAACACTGAATGGTGTCATTTGGTCCATCTCAAGAGATAATACTGAGTATGATTTCACAGAAAACAATGATGCCAGCTAAACTGACAGAAACCATCTACACCAGAAAATGACAGATTTGTTGTTTTAAGGTCTGAGTGTTAGGAAACCAACTAACCAAAGGTTCAGGGCTGATACAGAACAATCCAGAACCGGTCATAACAAGGGTTTTAAAGTGAACCCTGGGCTTCCACCAACCTGCACACTCCAAAATCCAGCTTACTCCTGTCAATTCCTACTGACAGCCACATTATAGGCCAGTTTAAAATGGAAACACAAATTGAACAGCTGAAAAGAAAACTCATGGAAGATTCTTGGCTACCACTGTACAAGTGTTCAGGGTGAAAACAACAAAGATACCGTAGCGACTCACTTGCACATCTCAAATGAGTACTAGGCAAAAAATTCAACATCAAACACCAAACTCAAATCTTGAACCGCGTTCTTCCTTTGTGCCACGCATTCACAAACATTTCATTACAAGCAGCCTTTAAAAAGTGTTTAACTTTGAATTCTTTTGATATTGTCACCTTTAGGAAGAAGGTAAAGGAATTTACTGGTGCTGACATCTTCCAGTTGCTTTTTGCAAGACTGTAGAATCAGATTAAAAGGAAAAGAAATTAACAGACACAGTGATTTAGACAGGACAAAACAGCCACATTTCTTCATTTACCTGTCTGTGAGCCCTATTTCTTTATAAAACTGGCAAAGTTTCATTTCAAAAGAAGTCTCATGTAAGAGAAGCTGAGCCATCCCCTCCCACCACCACCTTACCTCCGGCATTTTTCTTCCAGCCCCACACCAGAAGCAATCCATGCTGGGAGGTAAGACAGATGCACGAACAATCAATATGGCTACCCCAGGACATCTAGGTAGACCTTAAGCCACAGAGAAAAATTTGTTGTCCTCAGCTAAAATGTCAACAAAATCTAAGGGGAAAAAAACCAGAGTGAAGCTAAGTAGGCCACAAGGCCTTCATAGGATTCTAGGAAGAGCCTTAAAGGACAACCCCTCCTAAAAAGTGGTGAGATTCGTGACTACCAGGGCAAGAAATGTTTTCTGTGATGCTCCAGCCTCCATGAAATGGACAGCCTCTTCTTTTATTCAGTTCAGATGAAAGTGTAAACCCATGCAGATTAGGTGGGCTTTTTCCTCACTTGGTTTTAATGTTGTTTTAATATATCAAGACAGGTTCTGGTTGATTTTTGTTTGATCTTACTGGAAAGCACTTTGAGCAACAAGGAAAAAAAAGCAGTATAAATATATAGTAAATAAATAAATAACAATGAAATAAAAAGCTTGAGTCCAGCGGCACCTTTAAGACCAACAAATTTTAATTCTGAGTGTAAGATATCTGATGTGCACATGAAAGCTTATACCCAGAATTAAACTTTCTTGGGCTTAAAGATGCCACTGGACTCAAGCTTTGTTCTATTGCTTCAGACCAACTTGGCTACCCACCTAAAAATAAACACTTGTTGGACTATCACAAATACAGGCAGCAACACACGGGGGAAAGAACAAAATTCCCAATATTGCACTGATTCAAACAGGCAACCTGATGCTCAGCCTCCTGCCCCACCCTGGACAAGCTGGTAACAAGGTTACACACTCTGCCTCCAGCAACTCCATGAGGCTCCCAATTAAGGGCCCAACTGATAGTTTTGAGAATAATGGTTCCAAATCTCTCTCAAGCTGGAGAAAGGTAATGCTCCCCCCCCACACACCAGTTAAAGAAGGTTTGAAAGAACAATTGCTTTTTGTGATGTGTACACTTCACCTCCAGTAAACAGATTTTCTGTATTGTTTCAAAAGCCTGAGAAACCTATTTGACCAGAGGCAACAAAAGAGATATGCAGACACCATGGTAAACAAAAGCTCTCTGATTACTTTCAACTCATAAAAATTACTGTCTATGCGAGAGCTAAGGCTGTAGCCAATACACTCCTGTGCTAAGCTTATAGCACAGGAAGCTGATGCTTGGAGCTCTTTCATGAGCTTATGTGCATTTGTTCATGTATCTTTCTCAGAGGCTGCCGTCATACTGTGAAAAGCACAGCAGCTTAATCAGGTTCTTAGATGAAAGATACACTTGCAAGCAACCACAATGTTCATGACATGGATTATCCAGCAAACCAAACATCCTACTGCCTTGAGTATGCTGATCAAATTTCCAGTTCCACACTACATGTGAATTTAAAGATAAAGCAAAGGTATCCTGTTTTCTTTTAAACGTCTCCTATGTTTGCAGCCAACATTATTTAAAAGGATGGGCAGGCATGTTTTAATTTGGGGGGATAAAAGCAGCATTTTACAGAGATCTGTTGCTTCAGAATACGGTGCCAAGAACCGCATAGACAGATTAAGGATTCAAGCCACATACACAGTGACAATTTACTTCAAAGTGATTTTAAGGAACCTCTAACACCGTGAGGTAAGTTAATCGCATATTCTACTCATTTGCAATAGGTGCAGAGGTTAACTTGCACTTAATTAGAATTAATTTTAATTTCACAGGAATAAGGAAAGCACATTATAAAGGGTCCCTCTTGACATTATATCTTTCAGGCTCTAAACAGTAGCTCTTTACACAGTTTCCACTCCTGTCACCCGCCTCACATCCCCTTCCCCCAAACCCTCAAGCAGGAAGCATCTGCAAGAGGGAATGTATTCTGGGAAAGATGAGGTGACAGATCGCTGGGGGATGGAGAATGTAAAAATAAAAACAGGAAAGCGTATTAGGCTAGTGTTTAAAATTCTACTGTTTCGCAAATAAGGAGAAACAAGAAAGCAAGTAAGGAGGGGGGAAGGACAACTGTGAAAGAAGTCCAGTGGAAAAAGAAAGAGTGGATACCTTTCATCCAACCAAGCCTGAAATATGAATGAGCTTCCTTGTCAGGAATAACTGGGTTGCCAACTCTAAATCTCAGTCCCAGCTTTCCTTTTGGAAAGGGTGAAAAGGCCTTGGCAGACAACTGCAGTCACCCTAAAGGCAAAGAAGTCAGCACACAAGCAAGCAAAAACAGCCCCAACATTCATAACCTTTTAAGGAACTTCATTATTTCCAAGCCTTTCATGAAGTGGGGGGAGAGCGCTGTGTGGAGCATGATGCCAGAGGTCCTTCCAACCAATACACACATGCTTCAGTTGCTCCTTACCACTATTGTCTGCAGCCTTGAATAATGGACAGAGCTCCTGGCTATCTATAGTCCCTGTCTAGCTCACCCTGTCACCCACCCCAGCAGTTTCCCTTCTCCTAGAAACCGCTATCCTCCTACAGCAAGTGATTCAAACCTTAGAGCCGGCTACAAAACAGCCAGACTAACACAAGACTAAGCAAACCAACTGCCATCAATACCACCATGCACATTTCACACAGTGAAATCCTAATCCCTTCTAAATCCTTGGCTCACAAGAATGTAACTGCATTTAGGACTACACTGAAAAATAAGAGTCCAAGAATGTAACTGCGTTTAGGACTACACTGAAAAATGCCGATAAACTGTTCCTGTGGCCATCCCAGCCATTTTGTACTTTAAGTACTTCCTTGTAGCTCTTTTGGAGGACCCCAGTCTGAACCCATTTACTGTTAATAATTCTAGTTCAAAGTAAAATTTATCAGACTCTTTGGGAGTCAACAACTAGATTCAGTCCGTGGATTAAGTTAATCTATGTAAGATTAAATGGCATCTGGTATATCTATGCAAAGTACTCACTAAAACAGTTTGGAGTGACAGAAGTGTTTGGTTAGTTAAGCCAAAAGCATTGATGATTTTATAGGGCCACTCAAATATCTAGCATACCTGAACTTCTCAGATGTGGGCTCACAGCTTTAAAAACTTCTGCAAAAGCACATCAGTCCCAGAGTAATCTCACAGGAGCTAAGCCCAAAACCTTCCTCGTCCTTCTGAATCACAGACAACCCTATTGTTCCCATCCCTATATTCCAGTATACCCATATTCCTTTTTATTCCCAAGCCTTTGTATTCTTACCTTCCATAATTCCTCATCTCATCCCTTCTAGCACTTCCAGGTAACCTTTTCTGAACAACAGCGTCTCGTTGTTGTTGCCGCGCCCCCCGCCCCGCCTCATCATTTCAGGTCTCTCCTATGCAGTGCTCTGAATTTGAGGCAGTACTTTTCTAAAGCTACAGCACCCTAGTTGTACATCTGCTGCGTTCATATTTAGGGCACACAGTGCATTCCTTTTTAAAGGGCTTCTTTCAGAATCATGAAGAACAGGTGAGTAAATCTTATACCGTAACCCTAAGCATGCTGGCTCAAACCCCCCCCCCCCCCCAGTAACTCTCCAGAAAATTGCAGCCTAAGTCACAAGGCATTATTGTGCCTTATATCTAAGGGCTGCTAACTCTGGGTTGAGAAATTCTTGGAAATTTTGGGGTGGAACATGGGGAGAGCAGTGTTTGAGAAAGGGATGGACTTCAGTAGGATATAATACCATAGAGTCCACACTCCAAAGCAACCACTTTTCCCAGGGAAACTGATCTCCCTAGTCTGGTTGTAATTCCGGGAGATCTCCAGGCCCCACCTGGAGGCTGACAACCCTACTTACACTGGCAATTCCAAACTGTATACCATGACGCACTAGAATACCACGAGAAATAAAATTAAGAAATGCAAACCTCCTGTAAACACAAAGTACCTGCACACTGAGATTACCACTGCACTTCTGTGCTCTGGCCTTACCTCCGTAGTATCAGTACCAGGTGGGGGAAGATAACTGACCATCTCAGAACTGGTTGCAATAGGATTGTAAAGATGCAGCAGCTTTACCTGCCCTTAGATGAGGCATATCCCATTCAGAATTCATTCAGAAACAGAAAATTTACTTAAGACAGAAACAGAAAATTTACTTAAGACAGTACATTTTTACTTTTACACACTTCAGAAATAAACCATTTGAGTGAAGTGTGCCTCCAATTATACGAAAGGGAGAGACTGTTCCTCACCTGTCAGAAGACTGGGGAAAGCTACCTTATTTCCATGTAAATATCTACAAGATCAAAACATGCCCCACTAATGTCAACAGAACATGATTTCAATTATTTTCAAATGTGCTACTGTACATGATCTCTGAAGGTTGTATACTAGGAATACTGTTTTCAGACAGATATTGGTGGTTTAGGGGTCATAGAAACTATGAAGCATGTTCTATTTGAATGGATCAAATAGAGAGAAATTGATCAAACCACTTACACGCCAGTGAAATGAGCTTTCCCTAGATATTTTAATCACTAAATTTTTAATGGACTCTAGGCCAACAGATACTCTTTTGTTTGCTAAATTCCTTGCTCAGACCATGAAAGTTTTAGCAGCCTGTGATAAGACATCTTCTCTAATATGGTATAGCTTGCCCTCTCTGGCATGAATTCTTCCTTTCTTCCTCTTATTCCTAGCTGGGATTGATTGATACTGCTGAAGACCCATAGGTCAGAGGGCAGGGTGGGGGAGGGGGGAGAACAGAGAGAGAGAGAGAGAAATGTATAATTGGAGCTTGAACCAAACTTACTTAGTTACAAATATAGCTTAGCCCTTGGTTTTATGGCCAGCAGACGAGAACAGGTCCTTCATGAACCAATACATCTACAACCAGTGTTTTTATATTGCATATTTACCAGGCCATTTGCATAGCTGACAAGATGCCAGCTGTGCCTCTGAGTTAGCACCAGCTTTTTCCCCCTGTGGACAAACAGGATCATTGTGCTTGTCTCATTTTGACTGTCATGCTCACACTGTCCTGCTGATAGTACACTCTGCCTTGACCTAAAATCACCTTCTCCACCTATACTTTCTAGAAGGTAGGTGGCATCCTGTTCAGGAACCTCTCTTTTATTTTCTTAATTAAGAGCTTCAGCCTTATTTTGCGTTTTCCCTTTCAATGGGACAGGCATCTTGGAATACTCCAGCCAGACACTAAGCTATACCGTTACCTCCACTGAATACAGTAGCTGTGCTAAAAGTATCAGTGTTCACAATTTTCACTTCAGCTACTCATAGAGCAAAACTTGTGCAGTGGCACCTTTAAGACCAACAAAGTTTAATTCTGGGTATAAGCTTTTGTGTGCACAAAAACTTATACCCAGAATTAAACTTCGTTGGTCTTAAAGGTGCCACTGCACTTAAATCTTGTTCCACTCAGGGGTCATTTCGTAGAAAAAGAGGTGCAGGAGCTCATTAGCATAATTCATTAGCATAACTCATTTGCATATGCCACGCCCGCCCGCCCCGCCATCACCAGAAGTGTGTCAGAAGGCAACACCCACCGCTCAGGCACCACTGGACTGTTTTGGATTGCTAGGTATGGGGAAGGGGATGTGCAGATCTGTCCTCACAGAGGAGGGAGAGCTTGTACCTGAATAAAACTTGGTCTTAAAGATGCCACTAGACTGTTTTGGACCGGGGGGCTGGGGGAGCTCTGCAACTTACCTGGCTGCTTCTTGCTCTGACTGAGAGCTGCTGGGAGCAGGGGGTGGGGCTTGTTGCATGTGCCCGCCCCCTGGGGTCTTTACTGCTGGAGCTCCGCTCCTGTGCGCTCCTACAGGAAATGACCCCTGGTTCCACTGCTTTAGATCACCACAGCTATCTTCCATTTCTCATGTTACCTGAGCCGCTCAAACTACAATATTAAAGCTGTAATCCCATTTTGCCTCCTCTCATATTGTCCAGCCCACCAGTTAAGATCTGCCTCAGAAGCCCTGCTGTCTGTGCCCACACCAAGTTCAGAGGTAAGACAGCTAGTAACCAGAGACGGGGCTTTTTTAGCACTGGCACCTCACTCATGGAATGCTCTTTACCTTGAGGCTTGCCTGCTGCCAGGCCAAAACATTTCCATTCACCAAGGCTTTTAATTAAGGAGTTGGTTTTTTAAAAAACTATTTTAATCTGGAAATTTGTTTTAAACTGTCTGTGATCTGTTTTTATGGTCTATGTTTTTGTAATGGGTCTTTTCCCCCTCTAATGGTGGATTTTAATTACTATCTTTTAACTCAACTCAGCAAGACATTTTACGTACAGCATCAAGATATAATTTGACCATAAAAGAATACCAAAATGAAGAGTCGGAAGGCGCAATGTCTCATGTGATTGATACCAACATTATCTATCTTGCACATTTTTATACCACCCTTCCTCCAAGGAGCTCAGGACACTGTATACAGTTCTCCATTCCCCACTTTATCCTCACAATCACCCTGCAAGGTAGGTTAAAAGCCAGTATCCTTACACTTCTCCAAATCCTGAACCCACCTTTAATCCTTAGGGAGTGGCATGGGGATCCACTAAGCTGCGAACATGTGATGTCCTCTCTTACATGGTGCCAAGGACAGTAGGCAGCAAGCCAGGCCACCCAAGGACAGGAAACACCAGCCAAGCATGAGGAGTCACCACAGTGGGGAAGAAGCCAAGGGTTATAGCCACAGAGGAATCCTTTCCACACTGGAGTGACTTTGCCTCACCTTCCTGCTTGCATGCCCCTATTCCTGCACCTGTGCTCACTAAAAGCAGGAAAAAAGTGACACCTCTATAGATCAGGGGTCCGCAACATGGTGCTTGCCAACATCTTTCCTGGCATCCACCAAGAGTTTTTAGAAAACTGGTTGGGGCCGGGCGAGGCTCTTGCTTAGCAAAGCTCCTGATTGGCTGTGCAGATTAAAATAACACTGTTTCAACTGCACTTGCTACTACCTTGGCCCCGTTCACACGAGGCGATTTGGCCCGGGAACGGGACAGTTTGGAGGCGGATCAAAGCAGCGCGATCACACCACAACATCTGGGAAGCGTTCTGCTTCCGCCTCCAAACTGGCCCAAACCCGGGAAGAACCGCCTCAAACTGAACCACCTACCTCGGTGGTTCAAACGGATGAGGCGCCTCTTCCCGGGCGTCTGATCGCCGGCGCTCCCTTGCGCCGGCTCAACCCCGGGCCGGAGCCGAACTGCGCATGCTCCGACATGCGCAGATCGGCCGGCTCCCGGTTAGAGCCGTCTTTTCTCTCCGGCATTTGATCGCGCCGGGGAGAAAAGGCGGCTCGGCCGGGGGATCCGTGGGATCCCGCCGAGCCGTATCAACGTTGGCGCGGCTTTTAAAAGCCGCGCTTTAAAGGGCTTTTCCCCTGCCGTGTGGCAGGGGCCCTTGTTGGTTTTATTCTCCCTCTCACTCCACTTTCCCAGGGTATTTTTTTTAAATTACCCATCTTGTTCTCTGAACGTGGGCTTCCGTTATGTGTGTGGCAGCCATTTCCGTTGGCTATGCCTCCCATGAGAGCCTTGTGTCAGGAATTCCAAAGGAGACCACAGGCTCAAAAAGGTTGCTGACCCCTGCTAGATTTATTTATTTATTTGTTTTCATTTATACCCCACCCTCCCCGCATGCAGGCTCAGGGCGGCTTACATAGGCACAGTAGTGCAATAAAATATAACACGATTAAAACAATTTAGGCACCCAAAGTGCGATAAAATTACACAATTAACCACTTAAAACACAATTCAATCCTATAGGATGCATCGGTAATTAAAATACTCACTCATTATTATATATATCACAGTGAGGTCAGAAGAAAGGGGGGGTGCCATAGGCCGAGATGGTGTGTGACTCAGCACGTGCAACTCTGCAATCACCAAAAGGATCCCCACCCAGAGACTGAGGACCCGTGGGGTTCAGCTGAGACAATGTGGCCAGCCTAGGGTCACCAAGAAAGCTTCGCGGGCCCTCTTTCTCTTAACCGTATTCCCTTTTGGTACTGTTGAAAGATCATTTCAAGCAAGACATTAGAATCCTACCTAGAACATATGCAAGCATCAAGGATGTTTCCAATAAACTTGGGTTGGTAGCAGGATATTTGTGTCATGGAAAACCTGATCTCATATTAAATCAGACTCAGGGAGATTTAGCTTTATTGATTTTTTTCTTCTTCTCTTTTTATAGAAGACATATTACTATGCTGTGGTGCTAGTGGGGTAATGGTGAATTGTTACCAGTTCCTCCATATTTCAAATTCATTTGTATATAACTTAGTGATATTCGGCAGACTTGCTTTATAACCTTAGTATCTTGTTTAATTTCCTAAAGTCGTTTTAAAACATGAGTTAGCATACTATTGTCAGAGTCATCAGCAACTTAAACCACAAGCCTTCTGGAAACTGTGCTGGAGCCCTGCTCCTTGAGTTACATCATCTCTCTTTTAAAATAAAAGTAAGCCTTGTTGGACCCAAGCAATTTTACAATCCCATCCCTCCCCACTGTAACTGGTCCTTGCTCTTTTCTGTCCCAGCATAGTCTCACTTTCCTGTCAGCGGCAGCCTTGGCCTCTATAAAGTAATTCCATGTGCCACCAGTTCTCTTCTCTGCTTCCTGCTGCCCTTTTTTGACTACAAAAACTTTTTTCCTGGCCTTGTTTCCTGCACCATACTGGTCTTGTCACCTATCCTACCTGGTAGATACGAGACTCAACGCAGCTTTTCCAACAAAACAGTGATTCAGCTTTATTAGATAGAGGAGGAACTCACACAAAACAATAGAGCAACAGGCTCTCTTTTAAACTATCCGGGCTTTATAAACCACACCCATACATTAGATAAGAACCAATCAGTATTTACAGATAACGACCAATGGGTTTGTTTCCCTCCAGAACTGGTCTGGTGTTTGCATTGGTAGACTGTGGGGAGCACCCAATCAGATCAAGTACTTTTCAATACCAGGTGAAGATAGAGCTTCAGACTCAAGCTCTGCTGTATGTATGTCAGTACATAACACTACCAGTCAAGACTGCTTGCTGGGAATGCTCTGGAACAGGGGTCTGCAACCTATGACTCCAAACTTAGTACAGAGCCAAATAAAGCTCTTTACAGAAGAAAAGGAAATCTTTTTAAGATCTATTGGTGGGGGTCTATTGGTGGAATGCTAGAATAACCAGTGCGTGAAAGGGAATGGGAGGCAAACACATGTATGGGGCTAAAAGGCTGAAAAGATGCTTAACAGAAAGGGAAATAAGAGACGCAAACCACGCTTAGATTTATGCCAGTGCATTAAAATGATGACACAGGGTGTTCCTGTGTATGTTTACTACCAATAAATAGTAAGAGACCTTTTGTGTGCCGTTTCCTAATCAAAGAACTCACAACAACCAGAGTTTCAGCTGCAGAAACTTTATGGATCAGCCATGTCAATTACCAGTAATGTTATGTTGTACATGTTCAGTTATCCAATAGGCTTTGTTATACAGGCCCTTTGTTGCTCTTTTGCTATGAACTTTGACAAAGTTTGGCTCTTTAATTAAATTATGAAAGGCTGCTGAACACCTGCTCTATAACTTTTAGTTACATGCCCCTACCTGACCCAGCAGCAGAAGGGACTGAAGACCCTCTCCCCTTCAGTATATGACAATGAGAATGCAATAACGCACATTCTCAGCCATATTTAGACCACTTGTTTCTTATATAAAATATTCAGTATTTTTAAAAGACATTAAGATTCACAAAACCAGCAAACAGATCCAGCCACATCCCTATCCAAAGACCATCTTAAGCAAGCCTCTAGAATACTGCAATTCTGGTCACCACACCTTAAAAAGGAGCTTTGGAAAAAGTGCAGAAAAGGGCAACTCGAATGATAAAAGGGTTGGAACACTTTCCCTATGAGGAAAGGTTAAGGCGCTTAGGGCTCTTTATCTTACGAGAAACGATGACTGAGGGGTGACATGATTGAGGTTTATAAGATTATGCATGGGAAAGAGCAGGTAGAGAAAGAGGTACTTTTCTCCCTTTCTCACAATACAAGAACTCGTGGGCACTCCATGAAATTGCTGAGCGGTCGGGTTAGAACGGATAAAAGGAAGTACTTCTTCACCCAAAGAGTGATTAACACTTGGAATTCACTGCCACAGGAAGTGGTGGCGGCTACAAGCATGGACGGCTTCAAAAGGGAATTAGATAAGCATATGGAGCAGAGGTCCATCAGTGGCTATTAGCCACAAGGTATAGATAGGGACTCTGGGGCAAGTGATGCTCTGTCATCTTGGTGCTTGGGGGGGTCAACAGAGGGAGGGCTTCTAATGTCCTGGCCCCACTGGTGGACCTCCTGATGGCACCTGGTATTTCTGGCCATTGTGTGATACAGAGTGTTGGACTGGATGGGCCTTTGGCCTGATCCAACATTGGCGTCTCTTATGTTCTTATGTTCTTATGCCCTGAGAGAGCTGCTACTGTTCAGCCTTTTCTCTGCCCATCTTCCACAGAGGTTTCCTGACATAAATGCAGCATTAAATGGATCATGTTCAAGCAGAGTAAAAGCCCTATGGTTGCATGTGTGTGTGTGTGTTTTGGAACCAGTGAAACACTGGCCATACTGCAAATGTTTATTTTATGGCTGGCTGCTGATATTTTGCTGTTTGTCAAGTCTGTTTTGAAAGAAAGCAGCCACTGCTTCCAGTAGATGCTCCACAATGACGTGGTCAGCCATAAGCTTGGAAAGCGGAAAAAATTACATATGCAATACAGACAGGCGTGCATCTGCTATGCTCACATCCCAAAGCAATGGGCTTCGTGCAAAGTGATCACTGTGGCATCCACCAGGGCTAAACAAACAGCACTGAAACCTGCCCTGATTAAATAAGTCTCAAATGGAACACATCCCATTTGGAGACAATGCAACATGTGCAGTCTTATAAAGGCGTAACGAAAAAGCAGCCACCGGCCACCCAGAGAGTATAGTCAGGGATGCAGAGAAGAAGACAAGGAAACTGACCATCAGTGCACGTACACATTTATTTTTCTTGCTGGACATTTCTCTCTTCCCTTCCTGCAATTAAGATTCAAATGCCCAGGAGGGAATACTGCTTAGCTATTGACCCTCTTTACATCCCAGGGCAATTTCAGTCAGTTTGTGGACTCCACTCATAGCCTTAACGTGCCTCTAGCCCGTATTTCTGTCACATCTTAACTGCTGTTTGGCTGCAGTTTTATTAAGTCGTAAAATGACTGCAAAAACCTTTTTGAAATGCCTGCTGTCATATTTCTTTATAAAGCGATGCCATGATCCACAACACACAATACAACCAATTTGTTTAATATATAAAACACATATTCCAGATGGCCGTGTGTGTGGTGCACTATTTATTTATTTATTTATTTATTATTTATTTCCTTCAGTTTATATACCGCTCACCCCCTGAGGGCTCTGAGCGGTTTACATGTTCAGTTAATACCAATCCTTACCTATGGACACATACATACAATGGGGAGAGTGACTATGTGCCCCTTTAGCCCTACCGTCCTCTCACGATTCTCCTAGTGTTGACAGAGAGACTGGAAGAAGGCTATGAGTGTAGGCGGTCCTTCACCTGCTCCACTCAGCATACAGAGAGGAGAGCAACTGGCCTGGTATATTTCACAGTTACCTGAGCATGGGGTCGCCGCCCTTGACCCTGGGGACGTTGAACCTCTTCTTTCAAGAGGGTTTGGGGAACTTCCATGTTCCATTCACTGCAACAATCTCCTGGTTCAATCTTTTCCTCCTGTACATAGCAAGGGGAGGAAACAGCCCAAAGTCTAGTCCCAAAAGCTGGAGGAGGAGGAAGAAACAACACATCCGAAGATGGGGCACAAAAGAGACCAACTGCAGCACACACACAAAAAAAACCCCTTGATTTTTAAAAATCTTCCTAGAGGTATGGCAACTAACACTGTATCCAAGAGGCCTGTGTTGACAGAATAGGAAAGAAACATCTTCACACTACAAAGGAACTATAATGTGAAATAAATACTGTAGAACCTACGCCAGTGCATTCCCCCAAGCTACACGAGGCTGCTGGGCATCCTTCCGCATAGCCACATACCAGAGAGATCCTAAATATAAGAAAAGCTCCATGTTGTCCATATTTCTCCTTTTCAAATAATAGCTTACTCCTCAAAATATTTAGAAAAATAAATCCAAACAGGTATAGTCATTTTGAACAATAGTTCTGCAGTACTACAGTAGAGGGGGCTACGTTTTGAGAGACCCCTACAGTTTAAAAATCTGTCCTACACTAAATAAATGGGATCAGAGGTTTTTCAAAGGAATATGAAACAAGATGCAAAACTCAGATTTTCAACAGCCCTTGGCTACTCCTGCACACACACAGGGTCCCCATAATGCAGGTCTACAAGAGTAGACACATACTCGGAAGATGGCGGGGGAAAACACCTGGAGAAGCTGCAGCAGAAAACAGTAGGTAAGCGGAAGTTTGAGCACTCCCTTCCTGCCACTATTTCTGTATTCCAAACCAGCTCTCACAAAGCTGATTCTACCTTAAAAAGGAGAGGGGGAAATAAGAAATATTTGCTCATAACATGCTGCATAGCCCAGAGGCAGAGCTGGTTGAAGCTTTTGGTTGGCCCTTGCCAGAGTGTGCCCAGGGCTCCTGCTCACATCTCCCTTCCTACCCTCCTCCATGTGCTTCCCCACCTGTCTGTGCATCCTTCCCCCGCTCGCTAGCCTTCCTGGTGCTCATACTCACAGCTGCCCACACCGCCTACATCCCCTTTGACTCACAGGGCTGCGCAGTACATGCAGCTGGAGATGCTGCCACCATGGTTGCAAGGACCATCATTGCCACGCACAGGTTGGTAGCAGTGGGCCCTGCTTAAAAGCCTTGGGCCCTGGCAGCTGTTCCACCTCAGGATATGCCGACGCCAGCCCTGCCCAGAAGAAAAGCTGATCCGAGCGTAAAAGCATCCAAGCAGCAGAGCCTCTTCACCTACTGCATTAAGATGTCACACCACACAATGTAGGAAGAAAATAACACAGTACACACTAGAAATGCATGGCTATAAATCCGTCAAATAAATTGTAATCCACTTCCTATTTTTAAAAGGTGTGTTCAATCCTTGGCTTCTCGATATCCAAAGAATCTTACGTGGATGAAAGATCAACACACTCTTCCACAGGATTACTACAACACCAAAGCAGAGCGAGCTACATGCTTTCAAGACCATATTTAGACTACTTAGCACAGGTGCTGAAGGTTATGCTAGTTTCAGAATGTTCTAACACTGTACCATTTGCTCGAGGCAGGTTATGCACCATGAACTTAGAGCAGACAGCCAGTAGACTTGGAGTCACGCTCCAACTACGCTCTTCTCCTTCTCAGGCATAGCAGTCAACATTGGTGGACTACAAGGCACTAGTTTCAGAGAATACAGATACTTCCATATTGGATTACTCGTGTCTGTGTGTGTGAGCTCATCTGTTATTATGTTGATCTGCATTCACTGTCCTCCCTAGAGGAGGAGGAGGAGGAGGAGGAACAGACCTGTGAGGTAGGTGGGGCTGAGCGATCTCTGAGAGAACTGCTCTTGGGAGAACAGCTCTGAACCATCGGTGACTGACCCAAAGTCACCCAGCTGGCTGTATGTGGAAGAGAGGGGAATCAAACCCGGTTCTCCAGATTAGAGTCCACCGCTCTTAACCACTACACCAAACTAGCTCTCCAGGAGCTTTCAAAACAAAGGTATAAATCACAACTGTATATTCTGCACTATTGGGTCCCCCCCACATTAGTACATGCCTGTTTCAGAGGCAGAATGACCACCACCACGACACAGAGACTGAAGGAGGAGCACCTGAAAAGGATCCACTTTCAAAATGTTAAGAAAACATTGGGGGTGAGGGAGAATACTGAAACTGTACCTTCCCACTCAAAACAATGTGAGTTACATCCTTATACAAATTTCCAGAGGGTTTTTTGTGTGTGCGGATACTTATTTCCACCAACAGGGGGCTCACTCTCCCCCAACAGCTATTTCTACATAGTCAGTAGACTTCCTGGGTTTGTAGATAAATCCAAAAACTAAAAAAAACCCTTCAGGGATGGTCGAATTCCCCCCAAAACCTTTTGAAATGGCCTCTGCAAGGATCTGCTTCAGGCATCAACACTGAGAGATTAGAATGTTCGGGGGGGGCTTCTAACTGGCTTTGTGAGTAAAAGGGTGGGGGAAGGGCCCTTTCCAGGCTTCTTTTGGCCTTTCAGGGAAGGAGGGAGGGAGGAAGGGAGCCTTGGGGCCAGGCTTCACAAAAGTTGCCAGTGCCAGGCTGGGGGATTTCTAGAGATTTTGTGGTGGACTAAGGAGGGCTGGGTTTGGGAAGGGAGAGGCCTCAGCTGGATATAATGCCACAGAGTCCACCCTCCAAAGCAGCCATTTTCTGCAGGGAGACAGACCTCTGCTGTCTAGAGTCCAGTTGTAATTCTGGGGGGTCTCTAGGTCCCATTTGGAGGTTGGCAACTCTAGGCCTGGCAGTAGTCTAGGGTTGCCAGGTCCCCCCTGATTTGCATGACTCACCTAGCCTCGGCTGCTTGCTACCATTCATTAGCAGCCACCCTATGAAAGCCAGTGAGGTGCAGCAGTTAGAGCTTCAAAGTAGGGTCTGCAAGACCCAGGTTCAGATCCCCATCTTGCAGTGGAAGCTGACTGCGTGAGTTTGGACCAGTCACATATTTCAGCCTAACCAACCTCACAGGGTGGTTGTGCAGATAAAAAGGAGGAGGGAATAATGAAAGCTGCTTTGGTCCCCACTGTGGAGAAAGACTGTAATTTTCCTAGGTAGAGGCTGGGGGATGGAGATGGAAAGCAGAAGACAGAGAGGCAGATAAAGGTAGGTTGGCTGTTGGGTGGGAAGGAAATCAGGTTGACAACTCCAGGTTGGGAAATTCCTGGACATTTGAGGGGTGGAGACTGGAGAGGGTGAATTTGAGGAGGGGAGGAACTTTGGACTGGTGTAATGTCATAGACTCCACCCTCCAGCCATTTCCTCCACGAGAACCACCATTGCCAGCCTCCAGGTGAGGACTGGAGATCACCCAGAATTACAAGTGTTGGCCAGACGACAGAGATCAGTTGCCCGGGATAAAATGGCTGTTTTGGAGGGTTGCGTCTATGGCACCATACCCTGCTGAGGCTGCTTGCCACCCCAAGCCTCACTGTCCCAAGGCTCCACCCCCAAATCTCCAGGAATTTCCCAACCTGGAGCTGGCAGCCCTAAGGTGAATTGATCCCTGTAGCTGGGAGAGCTGTTGTGATTCCCAGACCGCTGCCACTGCTGCTGTGGGGGGGGGAGAGGAAGCAGGTGGGTGGCTAGGAGCACTGCCACCACTGCTGCTGCTGCTCTGCAGAGTGAGGGAGGAAGCAGGCAGGAGGGCTGGGAGAGTGATGGGGACAGAAAGAAAGAATGATGGGGTGGGGGCAGAAAGAGAGAGAAAGAGTGATGAAGTGGGGAGGCAGAAAAACAAAAAGAAAGATGACAGGTCAGAAAGAGAGAGGAAGTCACATGCATGGAGGAGAAACAGAGAGTAAGAAAAGGGGGGGCAGAGGGGAGAAATAGTGTGAGAGAGGTAGGGGGTGAGGAGAGGAAGCAAAGGTGTGATGAATGAGATAACCATCCCGCAAGTTTCTTGCGGGTCTCCACTTGTATTAGACTAATAAGAGCAGTTTCTGGATGCTTGCAGTTTCTGGATGCACTTCTTAGCTAAATACAGATATAGGAAACCTGATTTACATATGCAGCAGAAGGAGGTGGAAATACAGAGTGGAATCGACTGCTCTGTTTCAGACTGCAAATGGAGGGTCATGTTTCAGAATGCCTCCCAATGATAAAAGCTTCCTGAAAATAGAAAACCAGCATAATAAGTGGGCTTTCCCTCTGCTGTGCTAGCCTTCTTTCTGCATCAATTTTTTTAACATAAAGGAACATTCAACACTGGAATGTATCAAATGAAGTTCAAAGTGGCACAGAGTTTTACCCCTTTTGTCACATGTGTAAGCAAGGCCCAAGGGATCTTCCATCAAGGTAATTGCTCGTGGTATCATTCTCACTTTCAGGAGCACATCAGCTAATTGCTTGCATGGGGATATATCCCTAGCACTGTTTCCTCTAAGATGAGTTAGTGTGAGCGAGCTCACCGTTTTTTAGCCTCCAACTCACACATTTTTGTCTTAGCTCAGGAAGGAGGGCTCCAGATCAAACTAATTTATGCAGCAGCCAAATCGCTCACTCGCAACTTTAATGCCAGTTGCTCACAAAGTAGAATTCTTGCTCACCAGACTCCACAGCTCAGAGGGAGCACTGATCCCTAGCACCTCTCAACAACTAATGGGATGATGCAGCCAGATCCTTAACATATCCTCATACCTTAAAACATCTTCCTCGTGTTACATCTTAATTTGCTGTTCAGCCTGTGTCTATAAGTTTGAGCTCTATGTTCCATTCCAATGTATCTGAAAAAGTGTGCTCATTCCACCAGTATGGAGCCACCACTGAAAAGGCCCTGGCCCTGGTAATAGCAAGCCTGGCCTCCCTGGGACCCGGGAGGGTCAGTCAATTTTGAGACTCCAACCATAGTGCTCTCTGGGGTATGTATGGGGAAAGGCGGTCCCTCAGGTATGTCGGACCCTGGCCATATAGGGCTTTAAAGGTAAGAACCAGCACCTTGAAGCGAATTTGGTGTGCTATTGGCAGCCAGTGCAGTGTCTTCAGCACAGGTTGGATGTGCTCCCACCTGGGGAGGCCCATCAGAAGCCTGGCCGCAGCATTCTGCACTAGCTGTAGCTTCCGAATTTGTGACAAGGGCAGCCCCATGGAGAGAGTGTTACAGTAGTTTAGTCTCAAGGTGACCATCGCATGGATCACTGTTGCTAGGTTGTTGCGGTCGAGGAAGGGAGCCAACTGCTTAATCAGCCGAAGATGGTAAAATGCCGCCCTGGCAGTGGCTGCTACCTGGGGCTCCATTGTCAAGGAGGCATCCAAGAGCAATCCCAAACTCCTGACCTCCGGCACTGGCACCAAGGGCACCCCATTGAAGGTCAGGAGTGGAATCCCTACCCTCGGGCCGCCCCGACTCAAGCACAGGACCTCTGTCTTCGTCGGATTCAGTTTCAGCTGGCTCAGTCTAAGCCAACCGGCCATGGGTTGTAGTGCACGGTCCAGATCTTCCGGTCTGGAGTCGGACCGGCCACCCAACATCAGATAGAGCTGGGTGTCATCAGCGTACCACCAACGTCACCAACTTCAGAGAGCTTCAGAGAAAACACCAACTTCAGAGAGCTGACCGAGGTCAGGAAAATGGTACTGGGAGGAGGGAGAAAAGGTAAATTCCCCTTCCTCCAGCTGCCTTTAAGCCACACAAGAGCCATTTGCAGACCTCCCAACTTCAGATCAAGTTTGATCCTCCCTGAACAACAGCCAAAACCATCTCCCTCTTTTGCATGTGCCTCTCTTCTTCTCCCCTCTCCACTTTCTACTGTGACAATGAAGGGAACCAAGAGGGTAAAGGGGAAGAGCATGCAACAGCAAAGAAGTGGCGTGGCGGTGGAGGAAGCATTTCCTCTTTGTATCTGCCCCTTCCCTCTGCCACAGCTTCCCTAAAGCCATATACAACTCAGCAGCAACAGCCTATGGGAGGGGGGTCTGTTACTAGGCAACAACTCCAAATCCCTACAGTTCCTTTCAATTGCTTCCCCCCACCTTTCCTGGAAATATATGGTGTTCGACATCTAAGGGAAGGAGCACTGGCTTGCAGGGGGTAATTAGCCTTTGATAGCAAGCCTCTAGCCCTGGGTGGGCAGGTCACCCGTGGCTTGCCACTCCCTTTCCCCACCCTCTTCCACAATGGCCCCCCAGCTAAAGTTGTTCCCACCTCAGGATTTAAAATGAGGTTAGTTTTCCCCAACAGCTAAATATATTCGTTGATTCTACAACTGAACCAGTGTTAGCAACTAGAAACCTCACATGAAGAACAAATCTCTTTCACCCCTCGGCACTCTTAACAGGGCAGCTACTACTTCTAGAATATTAGCAGTCAAGCTTTTTATTCTTAATGGTCCATAAAATCCACATATTACAGTGGGCTCCGAAAGGAGGTGCAGCCAACTGGATGGCAGCTGTGAAGTTGACTGTAAAGCCGCAAGGACAACAAACCAAAGCAGTAGAATCAGACAATGGAGGGCAACCCCCACTGAATAAAAGAAAGGGGGGGTGTAGCCATGTATTAGGGCCAAACTACATATTGCAAGGTCGGACCCATGATCAGACGAACACACAAAGGTGTCTTATATTAAGTGAGACCACTGACCCATCTAGACCTAGGGTTGCCAGGTCCCGTTGCTGCTCCGGCAGGGGAATTTGGGGGGCATTCCAGGGGTGGGCGGGGATGTCACGTGACATCCCCAATGCAAAGACGTCACCCAGAAGTGACATCATTGCATCAGGTACATCATGGGGTAGACACTCTGGTTTTTGGGCAAACTCTATGGCAAATTCTTAAACCATAGAGTTGCCCAAACACCAGAGTGTCCCCTGCATGACATCCCCAATGTGATGACGTCACTTCTAGGTGACATCATCGTGTTAAAGGGCTGGGTTTCCCATGCGGTTGGGAGAAGTCCCTGAAACCGGGGGATCCCCCACTGGTACCTGGGAGCTGGCAACCCTATCTAGGCCAGTACTGTCTATTCTTGACTGGCAGCAGCTTTCTAGGATACCAGGCAGATAAAGGTCTCTGACAGATCTGCTACCAAAGATCCATTAAGAAAAGGTTCCAGGGACTAAACCCAAGCCATCTGCATGCCAAGTATGTGCTCTAACCACTGATCCCTGTCTTCCTTCTGTCAGACCTCCTTAAAAAGAAGCTATAGCAGGAAGCCCCACCTGGATCTGAGCTATGGCAATGGGCAGTCCACTGATTTTAAGAAGTACCCCTAGACCAGCTATTAGCTACAGCAGGAAAAGAGGGAGAGATACCTGTCTTTTTGTCTGATTGGCGGCAACTTCCATCAGAAAAACTGTCCATGCAGCATTGGGAAGGGGGAGTTATCATCTGTACAGGTCTTTGCCCACCCAAGCCAGTCCAGGAATGGGAGGGAATCCTGTACTTTTCAGTACATTAAACAACAAACCACGAGATGGTCTATACCCTCTCCGGTTCCAGAACAATATGCCACCAGAACCTCTTTTGACTAGTCCCTGCTCTTCCTAAGGGAGAGATTCCAAACCCTTAGTGGGCATCTGGGACAAAACACATTAGCAACTCAATATAGAGATGCACACTCTTACCAAGGTAGCATGTGTGGGGAGCGTTAGGCTACAAGATCTAGACTTGGAATGCAAATTACAACATCAGAGACCCATTAGAAATAAGAATAATTTTTATTCAGTACAGAGCATAGCAAAACAGACTATATAAGAGATTACTGAAAACAAGAAAAACCTATGGCTCTGTGCCCTAACTACACATTAAAGGTATTCATAGTTACCAGTGAAGTGTCCATATTCCAAGAGTGTCCAAGGTATACAGTCCAATTAGACACCAAGGGATTTTGAAGAGAAATCCCATCCTTGCACCCATGTGCTCCAGTTCACAAAGCAGCTCTTTGTCTTCCAAGAGACAGCATTTCCAGGTGCAATAAACAGACAAGGACAAGAAGGGGGAACTAAGAGCAGAGCTCTTATTCCCATAGGGATCGATCAATTATAGCCCAATTCCAGCCACAATTAGCCGTGGCCATCAGCCAATTGCGAGTGGGCATGGGTGTACCCAATTTGTTGGTTGTCATAGCTGCGTGTGGGGATAGGCTAGAAGTTTGGAGCCCTGCCTGCAGTCAGGTGACCCAAACTCCAGCTACTTCATAGTCTACATGACTATTCGCATGTGGGTCAGAGGCTGGTGTGTGGCATGCGGGACGAACGGCTGCAACAGCGCCTGTTCGCAAAGGCAAAATTGACCTGGGCCGACGCCTACTCCGAAGCCATCGCGGCGGAGACAGCGGACAAGTCGACCCGTGAGGTGCGTCAGCGTCTGGCCGCAACAGAGCTATGCGTCCACCGCCAGGGGTCCGAGGAAGAACGGGAGAGTGCGGCAGAGGACGTCTGCACGGTTGCCAGGCCAGCGAAACCGCGGACCCAAGTGAGGACTTCGCCCACTCCTCCTTGCACCGGCTGTGGCGGCAAGCACCCAAGGACGTCGAAAGAAAGCAGAAAGCAAAATTTCTATACACCATCACAATTCCTTGCTGCTTTCAACATAAAAGAAATCAGGAGAGCCAGTCATAGATCTGCTGTGTTAATATATAGTCAGGCCCTTCAAAACACACTCCACTTGGAAACATAAATAAAGCAATGCAAGAAACCACTTCGGGAGATCTTACCACTTTGAGGATTTTTTTAAAAAAGAAAGAGCAGCTGAGTAGATTTTCCCAGGCCACTTCTGATGCTCTCTACCAAATCCCACTTCTGTAGAAGCTACAAATTTCATTCTCCCAGGAAAGCGTTAGGTGCCACCTGAAGACACAGCCAGATGCAACCTGTAAATAAAAAATAAAACATAATTTTATGTATCAGTCCCTAGCTACTGCGTTGATACATAACTTTGCATAACTTTAAGACAGTGGTTAGCAATAATACCTAGTATGTACACAGTGCTCTTGTTACAAATGCTTTACATACACAAACTCAGCAGCCTCTAACAACAGAACATGAGGCGGACCTACATTTTTATTCCAGTTATCAACAGGGGGAGGGATGATGAGGACAAGAGACAGTGGTTCTTCTATGGCCACTCGGTGAAGTCAACATTTAAACCAGGTCTTCAGTTCCCAGCTCATGTTTCTACATACATTACACCAGCTCTCACTGAATTTAGTGGCAGAAACAGTCGAATTTACTCAGCAGGGCGATGAAAGAGAACTTGCGTTTAACAGGAGGCAGAGAGAACACTGGAACAGCCCAACCTAATGAGTGTTCTCAAAATATCTACAGAATCTCTGACCTCTTCTTCCCGCAACCCTCAGATGTCTAATCTAAGAACTGTTCCAAAGCAATTCTAGTTACAGACCATGTCACAGCAAAAGTTCATTTAACAAGTTTCAGTTGGCAAAAAGTCTACTCTTCCCAAGTTTCCAGATGGCTCTTCTGATCTGCCCAACAAGAAAGTAAATTCAGTTTAAAAAAAGCAGCAGCACTGACAAAGAAGTGACACTGAAAAGGCATAAGAGGAACAGTGAAATGTATCAGTGTATAATGCCTGTTTTACATTCTCCAGAAAGGAAGATACTAATGGTGCATCCATGGACAATTTTTGTATCAGCCTAGTATACTAGTGGTTAACTTCTGAAAGGCATGCATGAGGGCCCATTCCTGCTTGAACAGCACTAGGGTTGCCAGTTATCACTAAGCAGTAGAAGAAAGGCACTTCACATAATTCTCAGCTCACACTCCAGGACTGAATCCTAGTGACCAGATGAATTAATTCACTACCACCTTGCCATAGAGTTGCCACTTTGCAAACCCTTGTCAAAGGAAACCAGATGCTGACAGCTATGGCATGACAGTCATGAGTCAGTCACATTCAGACATGCAGCAGTTCCAAAATTACTTGCTGTAGCAAGCTCATAAAAATAATTAA
>NW_015163687.1:42266-55211 GCF_001447785.1 Gekko japonicus | reverse complement strand
TTTGTACCTAGGGTGGCAGCTTACATGAAAATAGAAGATTCACCACATCTCATGATCTCTGCACCCTGACGTGTTACTTTACAAGCAAGGTTTACTCCTCTCACAGCTTTAAGACTAAGAAGAATGTAACACAACAAGCAATTCAGGTCAAGGGAAAATGTACAGAATTTTAGGGTGAAAACACTATAATCAGGGGTCGTTTCGTAGAAAAAGAGCTAGGGGAACTCATTAGCATAAACCATTAGCATATGCCACACCCCCTGACATCACCGGAAGTGTGTCATAAGGCCACACCCCCTGACATCACCAGAAGTGTGTCATAAGGCCACACACCCGCCCCCAACAGTCCCGGCCGCCGCCGGCCTTGCAGCTCCACTGCCGAGCCCCATGAGGGGCCCGGCGGTAGACCTGCAAGGCCTGCGGGAGTGCAAGGAAGCCCAGTGAAGGCCCTCCCTGGCCCCAGGCAGGGGTGGGGAGAGGCAGGGAGGAAGCAACTTACCCTCCCTCTTCTCCTGCCTCCTCCTGGCTGAATGAGGGCCGGAAGCGGGGCGGCCGGAAACAGGGGGCAGGGCTTCGTCATGTGCCCCGCCCCCCGTACCTCACCCGGGGGAACTGTGATCCCCCGCGATCCCCCCCGAAATGACCTCTGACTATAATCCATAATAGAAGCAAGCAGATTCAATATATAATGTAAGGAATTAAATGTCCCCAAGCCATGAATTCCTCCTGGCTACAAAGCCATTCAAGCAAAAGACAGCCATGTGCTCCTACTGTTGCTTCCATAGCCCAATCAACAACATATATTTAAATAGGGCCAGGTTAGCCAAACCCTATTCATGTACAGTTGCAAGAAAAAGCTGAAAATCAGTGGGTTTTTAACATACCAGGTTCTGCAGAGAATCAGGCTGCACAGTCCCTCAGAATGTCTATCGGATTTTTTTGGGGGGAACTCGATTTAAATATGTTTTTAAACTCAATTTTAAAAAGGTATGGATATGCAATGCAAGTAAAGCTTTTATTAGAGGTCATTTGATACAGCATAATTCTGAGTCAAAGAAAAAGATGCAAGAGAAAATACAAAATATTTTGGATGAAATCAAAAGAAATGAGGGTGAATTAAAAAAAACTCTCTGGGAAATAAAAGTATATCTCAAAAATAAAAATTTTAAAACAGAATTATGTACGAACAATGAACGTGTTATTCCTAAAATGTATAAACTCTTGCTGAAACTTGAAACAGAAGAAGAAAGGGTGAAAGAATGCATGATAAAATGGGCTAAAATTTTTGGACATAATATACAAATCGAACAATGGGAAAATATGTGGTTGAAGGGTCTTAAATTTACATTATGTTCTTCGTTGGTATATGTCTCCAGAAAAATTAGCCAAAATATATAAAAATATTTCAAATAAATCTTGGAAATGTGGACAGCAAAAAGGGACATTTAAAGCATCTGTGGTGGACTTGTAACAAAGACAAAAAGTTTTGGATACAAATCCATTCACTTATCCAGAAGGTTTTAAAGGCAAATATACAATTGATACTTAGAAAAAACACATGAAACTTTGTTGTTATATATGACAACGGCCACAAGAAATAGAACAATTCAATACTACAGACAATTGAGGAATGGCTTTTGAAGATGATAGAATTTGTGGAGATGGCCAAACTTACTTCTTTTATTAGGGAAAAGACATTATCTACAGGAAACCCCTTACAGACTTTTTGCACAAAATGGAAAAAGCTGAATTGATGATTTATGGTTTTGAAGATCAATTAAAATATAGATTATCGTTAAAAGAAAGGTTTTCCTTATGTATAGCCACAGAGTAAGGGTGAAGTTAGTAAACTAATTTGTATCTGTTGCAGAAAAAATCAGTAACTTATCCTTTATATTCCTATAAACCTTTTTTCTTTGTTATTTTTCTGTCTCTTTTTTCACCTTTCTCCTTTGTTCTTTTTATTTGTAGTCCAAGAATTTTCCATAAAAACTTATATTAAAAAAGAATGTCTATTGGACTGCAGCAGAAAAAACTTATTTCAAAGCTGGCTTGCAAATAAGTCCTCAAAATGCACTTGGGCCACACACACTTATACAGACCTGCCTTAGTATATGAGGAACAATGCTGACGTAAAGAAAAAAACTTTCTTGGAACAAATAAAATCCCTTGCTTACCATCTAAAGCAGACAATTCTCACTTGTCAACAAGCCTGTTTTAAGGACAGAACTACACATTACATGGTATCTTTTCTCAATTAAAAAAAACACAATGCAGCCATGGAGGCTATGATTTAAGGAGAGGGGGCTGATTTTTGAACTCCTGTTAGTCCATTACAGCAAAACAAAACAAGCGTCCAGTACCACCTTAAAGACTACCAAGATGTATTCTATCATACATTTTCATGAGTCAGTCCTCTAAAGAAGTGAGCTCTGACTTAGGAAAGCCTAATCTTCCTTATTAGAAGTATTAGAAGTAAAAGTAGCTTAGGGGAGACAGTTTATAACAGGACAATGAAGCAAAGGGAGTCAAGTAAATGCTGCTTCCACAGTGAGGCTTTGCACCAGTTGTGTGTCTAAACTGGAATGTGTTCTTTTAGGGACTCCATATGTAATTGCCCCCTAAACATCCACTTTGCATGTTTTCCTCTGCTTCGTTGCAGTCTTTATCAAACCTTGTTCAGTACCTTTTGGGAAAGATCAGTCACTTTGCGCAATGTGGGGATGGGAAGGTGCACATTTTTCCAGCTTTTGCCCACATCAGCATGATTTTCCTTCACCTCAGTCTCCTGTATCCACCATTCCCACAAACACCAGCTGAGGGCTTTAAAAATCAGTAATAGACATATTGCAACATGTTTTAAGCTACAGTAGTAGTTTTTAACCTTTTTTGGGTCACAGACCCCTTGGAGAAACTACTGAAAATTACAGTGTGTGCATAAATACATACACCAAAATGCTGCATATAATTTATTTTAATTAATGGCAGCTTCCTAAAAAATGAAATCAATGGAAGTTGTGCAAAGAGAAAGTAAACTATAATTCTGCTCAAAAGAACATTTCAAAGAGAAGGATGCTGTTGTTTGGTTTGAATAAGCTGAAATTGTGAAGTGGTCTTTGACACAGCAAAGCGCATGTAATCTTTCACATCCAATCAGTTTGGACTTTTTGTTTTGATGGCAACAAGTGCTGAAAACTTGTACAGAAAACCCAGTACAGTTGCATTCCATGACACCCCCCACTTGTTTGGAATGAAAAACAATACCTTAATAACATAATTTGAAACAAAGATTTTTTTTTATAAAGGCAGGTTTCAAAGTAACAGGAAGGAAATCAGTGAAAAAAAATTTTTTTGCACACATGAAATTGAGCAAACTTCAGAGGACTGCGGAAGACAGGAAGGCCTGGCGTGATCTGGTCCATAGGGTCTCGAAGAGTTGGACTCGACTGTGCGACTGAACAACAACAACAACATGAACCCTCTAAAGCCACAGGTTAAGAACCCCTGAGCTACGGCCATGTGACAATTTACTGATTTTTTAAAAGAGCTTGAAAAGCATGAATCCACCATGTGGATGCTCTATTGCCACTGTGAATGCCACAGAAGAGACACAGGGTTGTCACTGTGTGGATACAGCCAAATAGCTCCTGACATATTGCTAAAGAAAGAGCTGGGAAATATTCTCACAGAGCTCACACTTGTATCCTAAAACTAAATTCAGTTCTCCCTTCCAACAAAACATTTCAAACATAACTAGGAAAGTACCCTAATTTTTTATTTGTTTGAGGTCTCATTAATGCCCAATACATGCATCAGTTGTGCCCATAATCTTTTAGAAGCTCTACTTTGGCAAGCCAAGATTGTTGAGGTACATGTCTATTTTTATTTGTAGCTGAGCTCTCTGTTAGAGAATATTCAGTTTAGGACCCAAGAAGTAAAAATAACCACCTATAATGATGTTTACAAACCCATCATGTATATTTTTTCAAAAAGCACTACAATCTGTTTTCACACTGCATTTTTTAAGTCATACCACACTGGTTCCTAATTTTGTTTGCTTCCTACTTGAGAAACAACAACAGTCTGCCTCGGAGGTGGTGGATGCTCCTTCGCTGGACGTTTTCAAGTGGAGGCTAGACGACCATCTTTCGGGTATGTTGTAGGTATGAAGGGCTATCTTTCAGCTATGCTCCTGCAGAGTGCAGGGGGTTGGACTAGATGACCTGCAAGGTCCCTTCCAACTCTAATATTCTATGATTCGAAGAGACATTTGGGAGAGGCTTTATTCCCCATGGTATACACATATTTCCTTTGCCCCATGGTCAACTCTATTCAAGCAGGTTTTTGAAGCAATATAGAAACCTGCAAAACCTGTTTACCAGAGGCAAAAGAAAGATGAGACCATGTACTATAAACATCCCTTTTCCCCAAAAAACCTTCTGCTCCCTGTGGGAGAAAAACTGCAAAGGAAGGACAAACAAGTCAAACTAGTTTGCAGTGTGTGGACTAAATCCCAGTTAGATGCAGGTAGGTTTGCCAACTGATCACTGAAAAAGTACAACCCGCTCTTGTACCTCTTACAGGAATCCAATGCATGGACTTCAAGAAGTGAAGCTTTTCACAGTAAGGTGATAAGCATCACATACTATACATACCATACATACTTTGCTGTATAGGAGCAAATGCCAGTTTTTTAAAAAAATCCCTTGGCAACCCTATACACAGGGGTCCCATTGTAAATGTTCACAGGTTTTTTGGCAGAACAGTCAGTGCGGAAAAAGTTTTCTTTTTTTGAAAAAAAACGCTGCTCTAGTTATCTTTGCATTTTACAACTTGCACATACCGGTTTATACCTTATAAGAACTACTGGCTGCATAATTCTATTTCCCCACATATTCCCATCCACTGCCTCTCAAATTACTTATCCTCATTGAAATCTTTCATCTTTCTATAATTTATTCTAGCACATTCTTCATGTACACAAGAAACATTTTCTGTACCACCCAGAAGCATGCAGCATTCAGGTTTCCAGATTCTGGGAAGTGTCTAGCTGACATTTAATGGCTAAGAGAAAAGGCCATGTTTCTTTGCTCTTTGTAGAAGCAATGAAAAGTGTCAGGTCACAGTAACTCAGCTAGGTACAATCTTCTTTCCCGAGCATGTTCTTTCCAAGAACATTCCTGATGCTAGCTTTGCAGCAAACGTTGGCAACAAACCTGAAGCCTTGCTCAGACATTACCAGTCTATAGCTACCAGATCTATCAGGCCAGTGTGACGCAGAGGTGAGAGGAGCAAGATTTGAGCCCCAAAGCACCTTAAAGACCAAGAGGATCTCCAGGGTATAAGCTTTAGAGAGTCAAAGCGCCTTTCGTCACAGCTGGATTTGAATCTTGCTCTTCTGCCGCAGGCCAGCACAGCTGCCTACCTGAAACTAACTCTGCCATGGCAGCTTGCTGGGTGAACTTGGATCAGTCACACAGTTTAGCTTAACCTACTTCACAGGGGTTTTGTGAGGATAAAAGGGAGGAGAGAGGAACAATGCAAGCCACCTTAAGTTCCCACTAGGGAGAGAGGTGGGTATAAATGAAGTAAGTAATTTCAGAACCATAACCAAACAACGTTCTCAACTCTTGTCCTAAAACCTAGATACATATTGGAAAATGGCAATTAAACCAAAACATCTCCCCTTTAGCATTCTCATGCACTAAGAGCTACCACAGCTTAATCTGTTAACTGAAATCATGCAGTATCCTTTCCTGAAACTGATACAAGTGCAAAAAGAAGAAAGACACAATTGAGTCATGGAATCAGGCTGAGGTAGCAGATACATAGATCACAGGAATGAGAGGTAGCAGTTAAAACACAATGAAATACTATATGGTAAGTATTATGGTGCAATAACGGATTGTGTGGTGCTGTTAGCAAAGCCCCTGGCAGTGACTAACAAAGTAATCCTAAACAGAGCTATACCACTTTCAAGTCCATAATGCACTCAGAATGGTGTAACTTGGCACAAGGTAGAATTACCTGCCCTGATATCACGAGAGGCAGGGCAGGAGGTCTGTGACTGCCATAGAGCCTAACTCGAGAGAGAGTGTAAGTGCATGTGCAAGAAGAAAGCAGAAAACAGGGACTCCAGAAGCCAAAGGAAGTCAGGAAGCTTGGAAAATAAAGTAGTCAAGGAAAACAAAGGAAAAGCCAAAGGTAGATATCAGAGGAGAAAGAAAACTAGAAGTAAGAACAGGCAGAAAGGACTACTGTACATGGCCAGAAACTGTAGGGATGAGGAATTTCAACTACTAATGTGAAAGAACAAGCCAAAATTTTGGCTGCATGCCTCTGCTGAGCTGCCAATATCAAAGTAATTCTTAAGTAGACCAAAAAAAGACCTGGCTTGAGCAGTGGCCTGTATCCAACCATTCCATGCGCGGAATTAGGAGTTTTCTGGGCTCCACCTTCCAGCCCCCAGAAAGATCATTCCCAGAGCTGTGGAATACAAAGCCAATCAACAACAGGAAGGATGGCTAGAGCAAACAAGGACAGGGGGTGGACTTTCTTCCTCTTTGACGAGAGAAGCTCCACTGAGGAAAGGAGCCATTTCCATCCCCTTGCCAGTCCTCACTCCTGCCTACCAACCCGCGTGGCTGTTTCTCTGTGTGGATGCCAGAACCCCATAAGTGATGATTCCAGAGACGTGGGCTGCAAGAACAGAGAAGAATGTGGGGAAACTGCATATGCCTTCCATGCATGGATGGTCGGGTTTATTTATTTATACCCTGTCTGTCTCACCAAAAGGGGACACGATGCAGCTTACAGCATCCCCCCCCCATTTTATCAAAACAACCTCCTTGTGAGATCGATTTGGCTGAGACAGTGTGACTGGCCCAAAATAACCCAGTGAGCTTCCATGGCAGCATGGGGATTCAAAACTGGGTCTCACAGACCCCCGTCCAACATCCTAGCCACTGGATGCAGGCCACTCTCCACAGCTCCCAAGGCCCCAGACTACGGAGACAACAGTACAGAAGGCTCCTGAACCCCTGCACGATCCTCAGCCTTATTTATTATTCAAATTTATACCCCGCCCTCCCCCGTAGGGCTCAGGGCGGCTTACAAGGCAAGATAGTCTTGCGACAGTAAAACCACAATACAAATAACAGTATATCTTCATTATACTGTCCCCTGAGTATAATGTCCCCTGAGTATAATACTGTCCCCTGAGGGACCGCCTTTCTCCATATATTCCCCCAAGGGCACTTCGGTCGGGAGGGAGGCATCTCCTGGAAATCCCAGGCCCGAAAGAAGTTAAGTTTGCTGTGACTAGGGCTAGGGCATTTTCGGTGGCGGCTCCTACCTGGTGGAAAGAGCTCCCGGAGGAGATCCGGGCCCTGCGGGACCTTTCTCAGTTCTGCAGGGCCTGTAAGACGGAGCTCTTCCGCCAGGCCTTTGGATAGGAGCCGCCGCCGTCACCATTCCATCTGCATCCCTATGCCCTAGCGAATCTAACATCTGATTGTCTTGCCCCCTGGTGGTGGATGGTGGCACTGGAAACGGCTTGGAGTATGAGACTGTCGGTAGCTAGGTGACATTAAGATCTTCCCTCTTGCTGAAGTTTGCTGTATATTGCTATATCTGATTGTAATTTATGGTTTTAAACTATTTGTGATTGTTTTAATTATATGTTTTGTTTTAAACTATATGATATTGTTTTACTTGGCACTTGGTGCCCCTGTTAGCCACCCTGAGCCTTCGGGAAAGGGCGGGATATAAATGCGAAAATAAATAAATAAATAAATAAAAACATTTTATACAATTAAAACCCATCCTATCTTACATAAAGTGCTCAGTGATGACTAAACGCCAAACCCAAGATGGCGGGACAGCCTTGCTGCTGCACAGCCATATCCACCTTACAAAGAACACTTACCCTACAAAAAATCCGATAGACCATCATAAGTCCCAGTGGCACAAAATATGCATCAACTGTTATTCACAGTAAAAAGGGGGTTGGGTTGTCTCTCATAAGAAGGACAGTCAAAGGCATCCCTCAATCGCCAGGCCCCAAAATAAGTTTGGTGTAACAAATAATGAATTAGGCACTGCAGCTTGAGTATGCGACTTGTCCAGTATATCTCACCATGTATTTAGTGAAGATAATGATTAATTCAGTATGTTAGGTACCTCACAGTTCTTTTCCCATTTTGTCCTTATAAAAGCCCAGCAAATTACTGCTTTACACATTAAACTACGGCAAACATGCTTTTGTCGCATGTGTACACAGAGCAGAGAACACGGTTAAGCTCAGATCTGTGGCATATGCACACATAGACAGACACATCATTGTCAAAAGTGCATGGATTATGTTTTTACACAAACATGGGTTTTGCTATTGTTTTTATTAATTTATTTTTATGTTATTTACAGTCCACCTTTCTCACTGAGACTCCAGGTGGATTATACAGTGTAAGTCAACACAATCAATCAATCAATCACTTTATTACAACAGTCAGCGACCAGCAGTACAGTTTGATTAAGAAATACAAAAGCCAGCAACCAGCAATACAATTGGATTTTTAAAAAATTAAAATGGTAAAAAGAGATAAAATTAAGACTTAAAAACATACAAAATCATACCAAATAACTAAAAAGTCATGCTGCCATGAGGAATTTTCGATGCTTGTAAACCTGAGCACAGAATTTAGCCACCTGTCGAGTAGTCTGATGGTTTCTATCAGACAGGAGATAGTCAAGCTTGATTAACACAATCAACAGGATGGGACATCCAATAAACAATGCAATAGGATTTGGATTGCAGATATCTAAAACCAAGCAAAAACCTGAAACAGAGCTAAAAGCATAAGCATCAATATGGCACATTAAACAGTGCAGAAATTATATAGTACAAGTAGGAACCCAGAAGAATTTGTGGGAGGCATCTCATCCCCCCCCCACACACACACACTATTTCCTCTTTTCCCTTTCCTGAAAATCCCCACAGCTTCTGCCCTTTTCCGGCTTCTTTCTCTTCTTCTAGGGTTGCCAACCAGGAGATCTCTCTTGGAATCACAATGGATCTCCTAACTACAGAAATCAGTTCACCTTCAGGTTGCCAGCTCCAAGTTGAGAAATTCCTGGAAATATGGGGGTGCAGCCTTGGGAAGACAAAGTTTGGGGTGGGAAGCAGCCTCAGCCGGATATAATGCCATAGAATCCACCCTCCAAAGTAGCCATTTTCTCCAAGGGAAACTCATCTCTGCCATTGGGAGAGGAGGTGTAATTTTGGGTGATCTCCAGCCCTCACCTGAAGGTTAGCAATCCTAGTTCCCCTGGAGGAAATGACTGCATTGGAGGATGGAATCTATGGCATTATACCTCCCTGAGGTCCTCGTCAGACCCCAGGCTTCAGCCCACAAATCTCTAGAAATTTCCTAACCTGGGCTATGATCACACACACTAAATAATCTACTTTCAATCCACTTTCAAGGCACTTTTAGACTGCATTTTGCCAGTTCACACAGTAAAAATCCAGTTGGAAAGTGCATTGAAAGTGGATTATTTAGTGTGTGTGATCGCAGCCTAGAAACTGGCAACCTTATGTCCTTCCCACCCAACAACCAACCTATCTTTACCTGCCCCTCTGTCTTAAGCTGTCCTCCCACCACCACCGGCAGACTCTACCTAGGTAAACTATGGCTCTATAGCCCAGTTGTGGGCCACCAGCCACTGGGCCAGGCTCACCTGCATGGTGGGGAACCCTCAAGGACTTGTGGGGGAGTGCCTCACTTTACCCTGTATCCCTTTCCCCACACTATTTCCACTTTCCCTCCACCTGGTAGCCCCCATATTCTCTCCCCTTTACCTGGCTCATTATCTCCTTCTCAGACATTCACCACCTACTTCCCAACTTCATCTATATTTATTATTTATTTACTCCATCTATACTCTGCCTTTCTCCACAGTGGGGACCAATGCAGCTTATATTATTCTCCTCTTATCCTTTTTACCTGCACAATGACCCAGTGGGCAAGTTAGTCTGAAAGTATCCGAATGGTCCAAAATCACCCCATGAGCTTCCACAGCCAGATGAGGATTCAAACCTGAGTCCTCCAGACCCTAATCTGGCTTTCATAGAGTGGCTGCTGTTGAATAGCAGCTAGGCCTAGCTGAGTTGTGTAAGTCAGGTGGTATCAGGTCACCCAGAGGCTGCTGCCAGGCCTATGGTTGCCAGCCTCCAGGAGGGACCTGAACATCTAGAATTACAACAGAACTTCAGACGACAGAAATCTGTCCTCCTGGAGAAAATGGATGGTTTTGGAAGGTGGACTCTATGGCATTATATTCAGCTGAGGCCTCCCCCAGTGAGGTAGAGAGCCAGTTTAGTGTAGTGGTTAAGAGCGGTGGACTCTAATCTGGAGAACTGGGTTTGATTCCCCGCTTTCCACATGCAGCCAGCTGGGCAACCTTGGGTCAGTCACAGTTCTCTTAGAGCTCTCTCAGATCCACCCACCTCACAGAGTGTCTGTTGAGGGGAGAGGAAGGGAGGGAAATTGTAAGCCGCTCTGAGACTCCAAGTTAATGGCGGGGTATAAATCCAATCTCTTCTTCTTCTTCCCCTCCCCAAACTCCATCACAAAACCTCCACAAACTTCCCAACCTTGAGCTGTAACCAGTGTTCCCTCTAAGCTGAGTTAGTGTGAGCTAGCTCACAGTTTTTAAACCTCCAGCTTGCAAAACTTTTTCTTAGCTCAGGAAGGATGGCTCCAGAGCAAACTAATTTATGCAGTAGCCAAATCACTCATTCACAACTTTAATGACAGTAGCTCAAAAAGTAGAATTTTTGGTAAGTTATTAAGTTATTAAAGTAGTTAAAGAAAATTGAGAAGGAGAGGGTGGAAGGCCGGATCCTGGGTCCTTTTGCTACTCCCCCTGTGCCCAACCTCCGGGTTTCTCTGCTTGGAGTAGTGCCCAAGAAAGCACCCAGCGAATGCACAGAGCTTTACAGGCCGGATGGGGTACACCTCTCTGAGAAAGGGAATGACATTTTTTTGGAGGACTTACAGCAAGAGCTACAGGAGGCACTAAGCCTCTCAGTAGGGGCATCAGCCTAAACTGAGGCTTGACCTCAGCTGTGGCAGGATTGGGGCTGATAACTGAGATGTGGCTAACGGGAGCACCAATTAATTACTTCAGGCGATAGGAGTTTGGCCAGATTAGCCTTTGGGTTGAGTGACCCAGGGAAAATATGGCAAACTGCCTTGGAGACTGCATGGATCGATGGGCCGCTTAAGTTCTACGACTTTGGGCTGGATCTCCAGAGCATGTCTTTTGTTGTGCCCGCCAGTGGGGAGCCACAGAGGTTGGCTCAAGCTGGGGGTGGGTGGCTCCGCGTCCTACGACTGGGGAAGGGTCAACGCTGACCCCTGGCCCAGATCGTGCCGCTTTACAGATTTGCCCTTGCCGTTATTTTCAACTGTGAATTTAATAAAGTGGCCCATAGTTTATCCCACGTTCTGTGTCTGACTCTTTTTCTGAGTATGGAATAAACCCAGCTTTCCAACTTCAGCACTGCATTAAACACCAAAGACAGAAAAAGAACTACCTAATTATAGTAACTGCTAGTTTATAAAGAGGAAATCTATACAGAGAATTATCAAGGACAGAAGAGACATTTGGGAAGTTTCTTTTTTAGACTACAGTAATATTTCATATTTACAGTACAAAATTATTAGCTGCAGAGACATTACCTCAAAGTATTGATGTCCCTGCTTTTTTAAAAAAAACAGAGTTCCACTAGAACCAAAAAAGTTCTAGAAGCCTATATTAACTCAACGAATCAGTTACTTCTACTCCTGCATAAGAGCCTCAAACAACCAGGCTGCATAAATCTTTTTTTTTTTAAATCCCAGGAGAGATATTTTTAATTATTTTTTTAAGACTACAAAACTACAAAGAAAATATAAGGGAAGGGGATTACATCTAAGGATAAAGGATAGATACCCACACTACACTAAAAACCCAAGAGGAGGAGATCATGTTAATCTAAGTGTTATTAATAAAAGTGTTAGTTCTTGTTACTTGTAGAGTTCTTGTTTGTCTCGGCTTTAATGTTAGTATGTTAGTTGTTGTGAGAGAACTTTCTGAGCATCGTCATTTGCTTCAAAAGGCAATTTTCAGAGTCCTTCTGCCTTTACTTCGGTTTTCTGTCTCTGAAATCATATGTAACTATTGTTGCGCCTGCACCTGTTTCTACAGCAGAGACCTCATCCGTTCCAGAGGTAGCGGAGTCACTTGATTTCGATTCTTCATCTTTGGATTCTTCCTCCAATCCCAACTGGCATCTCAAAAATTCTTTGGCTTTAAAAATGGAGTCAATCTTCTCTCTTTTGTTGTTGATTTTAAAGATGACACCCTCTGGGATCGCCCACCTGTACGAAATCCCATTGGTTTGAAAAGAAATTAAGTCCTTATAGCTTTTCCCAGGGGTCGTTTCGTAGAAAAAGAGCTAGGGGAACTCATTAGCATAACTAATTAGCATATGCCACACCCCCTGAAATCACCGGAAGTGTTCATAAGGCCACACCCCCTGACATCACCGGAAGTGTGTCATAAGGCCACACACCCTGCCCCCAACGGTCCCGGCCGCCGCCACCACCCTTGCAGCTCCACTGCCGAGCCCCATCAGGAGCCTGGTGGTGGACCTGCAAGGCCGGCGGGAGTGCGAGGAAGCCCCGCGAAGGCCCCCCACCCCCAATGGTCCTGGCCGCCGCCACTGACGGTGGCCTTGTGGCTCCACTGCCAAGCCCCATTAGGGGTCCGGCGGTGGACCTGCAAGGCTGGCGGGAGTGTGAGGAAGCCCCGTGAAGGCCCTCCCTGGCCCCAGGCAGGCAGGGATGGGGAGAGGCAGGGAGGAAGCAACTTACCCTCCCTCTTCTCCTGCCTCCTCTT
>NW_015163687.1:36595-42134 GCF_001447785.1 Gekko japonicus | reverse complement strand
TGCTGGGATGCGAAGTTTTAATTCAGCGAAGTCAGTTGCTGGTTAATACCATCGAGTTGCTCCATCACAGGCTTGAGCATATCCGCTAACATTTTCATGACGTCTGCTCCCTCTTCCGGTTTTGGGCTCTGACTACCCGCCGGTTTCGCTTTAAACTTTCTTTGCGAGGCCGCCATTTTATATGATTGTTTACAATTCCAAACCGCTTCTCGCGGACTCGAAAAATCGTCACCCCAATGTCAGCGCTCAAGTAAGTCTCTCGAAACAAAATCGCTGCTTGTTTCCCCCCCTGCCCCCTTCGTTACGCTTATCTGTCCATTTACATAAGAGGCGTCCCTCTTTGCGCTCCGCTTTTCCCACGGGGGGAGGGTAGTTCACTTTTAAAATATTCCACTTATTTTGAACTCACGTTCATTGTTGGTCATTTCTCTGACCTCGCTCACAGTAATCGATATTCCGCTCGATCTCCAGCGCTTGTCCCAGTAGAATCAGCTTGTGCCCGAGGGCCACACAGTGGCAGGACCGTCAGGGCGGAGGGAAGCCTCAATTCTCCGCCATTTAGCCGTCGAAGAGGCTGCCCCTCAAAAGCCCTATGGCCTGGAGCCTATCACAAAGGCTCCGTGTGGGTGCTACTTGAGGTAGCACCCCTCCATACCGCTGGTGTGCAAGTCACTCCTCCAAGGTCCAGGGAGAACGACTGCCATCGCTGATCCACAAACCAGAAGTGTACCAGGCTGAATAAATCAATACAGCAAAAGCAAACATTAAAGAACCCTCTTCCCTGGTAGACCTAGTATTTTCCAGGGAAGATTATTTTTCAAGCACAATCACAAAACTACCCTGACATATAAGAAACATCAACAGTCTAAAGCAAGCACTGCAGATACTAGTAGACCTAGTGCCTATGACAGCCTAATAATGTCTCTGAAAAGTTAGCTTTGTTTAAATGGACAACTAAAACCTTTCTTATTGTAAGAACAAAGCTATTCAGGGGATATAACTTACAGCACAGAATATCAACTCGTTAGGCAGAGAAGTTAATTTGAAATTCTTGGATATTCTTCTCCCTCAGACCATCACATGTATGCAAGGCTCAGTTAGAGTACAGAACACACTACAGCTCCGGCTCGAATAACAGCACAAATATTATCTCAACAGATCCTGTCAGCACGGAAGCGGCAGAAGGGCCTTACAAGAGCATTAAGTCATTCCATTTCATCACTGTTTTGCTACTCAGCGACTCCAAATGTAACAGGAAAAGATCTACTTTGTTGTCCACAGACAACTTTGCAATGGACCAACTGCAACCATTAAAAAAAAAAAAGTTGAAAAAGCAAGAAATGACAAAGAAGAAAGGAAGTATAGTACCCACCAAAATCTACTTCCGGATAAGAAACCAGGGAATCTACATTCCATTTTAAGCACAGGAGTGGAGTTAGGAAATGCCTGCTATTCTAGAGCTTTCCAGTTCCCCCTTCCAAGCATGTGCATATACTCACTCCCCAATTTCTAAAAAAAATACAGTTTGTATAATTCTGCCCATCTCTCTCTCTCTCCCTGTTCTTCATTAAACCAGTAAGTCTTGCTCACTTGTTCCACAGGCTCCGGACAAGACGTTCCCCACTGAATACTTGGATAAGAAAACAGGCAGCTTGCCTTCTCTCAAGAACCCAAAAGAAGGACTCCAGTCACTAAGTGCTAGTAGTGGGAGGAGGGGGTGCGCACAAAGCATGATCAGGACTTGAGGCTGGATGTGGTGTGGGGGGGTGATGAGACGGATGAAGAGAAGACATCTTTGGTTGAAACTGTACTGAATGCTCTGGTTGCAAAACAAAGAAGAGGTTTCTGACAGATCAAGAGAACTATTTGTCTAACACCCCTCCGTAGGGACAGCTCCTGCAAAGCAAACCAGATCACACACACACCATGCAAGCAGAAAAACTGCAGAGGAAATACACGTACTGTCTGTCATGCCAAATAGCTGGGGCCAGAGCGCAAGGAAGCAGCATACAGTAAGGATAACCAGGTTTGCTCTAGGGGATGAAAGGCAGCAGTACTGGGAAAGAGGAAGCTGACTTTAAGCAGAAAAAGTAAATGAATCAGATTTTTTTTTAAAAAAAAAGGACACTCGAGAAATCTGGACTGACTGTGAGGTTCAGGAACAAGAAGCATAATAAGAAGCGTCCCAGCCTCACCTAGAGGGCTCTTCCACAGCCCCTTGGCTCATCTGTTGCCATGTTTCCCTCCACTTTTAAAAAACATGAGGGAGGGAGCAGACATCTTCTGCAGGAAAAAGAGAGGGATTTCTTTTACACTGTTTGTTATATTTTAGCAACAAGGCAATAAGTGGAAGCAACAAGGCAATAAGTGGAAGCAGAGGGAAATGGCATGGATTTGAGAAAAGCCAGCAGCATGAGGAGGGAGGGGACATACTGTTGTAATCTTAATTGTCCGTCTGCTTCTGAAACACCAAGGCCATATGATATAGAGTAGAGGACCGCCAAGGAAAACACACCAGTTAGGCACCCAGAGCCTTCCAGCAGTTCTCCAGATATACTTTAGAGAGCAATCCTAAGCAGGTCTATTTAGTGGGGGTTACTCCCAGGAAAGTGTTCATAGAATTGAACAGTCAGGGTTTGACTCTAATTCCCCCCCCCTGCTTAAACCAGTATTAATTATTTTTACCTTACTATAACTCTGCCTTGCAACTCCCAACCCAATACAGGTGCTAAGTAGCTTAGCATAACTACTCAGCAGTCTCTGTATTTCTCCTGATGAGATCTGAAATGTACATTAATTGCATTTCATTTTGCACTTCCTGCATTTCACCACCACTTGATCCTGCTGCTTGTTTGTTTGTTTTCAAACCTCCAGCACGGAATGATCATAGTGAGGATTCCCTTGCACCCTCTAAAGAAGCAGGCGCCAGTCCATAAAAGCTCATGCTAGAATAAAATTGTGGGGGTTTATTTACTTAAAATTTGACCACCTCAAGGCAGGTAGCAATAAAAACACAGCACAGTTTTAAAAACATAACCCACCTCTGAGGTAGCTCTAAATCAAACAGCAATCCATAAAATCACATCGGTTGATCTAGCTAGATCAAACATTTATGCTGGGGGAGGGGACTGTTTGCAGTGTTTTTCAAACCACCACCACAAAACAACTGCACAGTGACGCACAGCATTGAAATAAGTGAGCGCTGGTCTGGAATAAAAACTTATTATTAGTCTTTAAAGAGCCACAAGCCTCCTGGTTATTCTTGCTCCAACAACCCAACACAACTATTCCTCTAGAACCAGAAGAGTGCCTCTGAGCATGCCAAGAACACATTCCACAACACAGCAACCAGGCCCAGCCTCTCACAAACCCTGCAGAAACCCCCCCCCCATAACTTTCAACCTAGAAAAATCCATTCACACAAATGGGGGCAGAGGGGCAATCACCTGTGTGGGTCATAAAGTTGATCATACTTCTGAGCATGTGCGGAGTTCCTCCACTACATGCTGGTGATAAGGCTAAAGACTGTCTTGCCTTTGGGCATGTGCAGTGTGCCCCCTTGCTGCAAATGAAGCCAAAGACAATCATGTCTTAGAGCATATGTAGGGCCCCTCCCTTCCCCTGGCATGGATAAGGGCTAAAAACGATCATGCATTTGAACATGTCATAGATTACTTCTCTTCCCTCCTTGACTTTCATCAGGCTAAGACAATATATTGGAGCATATTCCCTGCTTGCCACCAATCAGACTAAAGACAATCATGCCTCTCAGCATACCCAAAGTGCCTTCCCCCAGTTATCACTGATCAGACTAAAGACATAAGCTTTTGAGCATGCGCAGAACACCTTCCCCAACTTGCCACTGATCAGACTGAAGACCATCAGACCTGAGCAGGTGCAGAGTGCCTTCACCCACCTGCGAGCCATCAGGCTAAAGGCTGCCCTGCCTCTGACCTGTGCAGAACGCCTCCTCCACCCACCCACCTGACACGGATCAGACCAAAGACGGCCCTATGCCTCTGAGCCTGTGCAGAGTACATGACGTTGAGCAAACTAAGGACTGCCCTGCATTTGAGCCTATGCAGAATACCCTACCCAGCTTGCCACGGATCAGACTGAAGACCATCAGACCTGAGTACGTGCAGAGTGCCTTCACCCACCTGCTAGCCATCAGACTAAAGGCTGTCCTGCCTTCTAAGCTGTGCAGAACGCCTCCCCGCCACCCACTAGACACGGATCAAGCTAAAGAAGGCCACGCCTCTGAGCCTGTGCAGAGTTCCTCCGCCACATGGTGTTGAGCAAACTGTAAGCTGTGCAGAACGCCTCCCCGCCACCCGCTAGACACGGATCAAGCTAAAGATGGCCACACCTCTGAGCCTGTGCAGAGTTCCTCCAGCCACATGGTGTTGAGCAAACTAAAAACTGCCCTGCCTTTGAGCCTATGCAGAGTGCCCCTTCCCCCCCTCGCCACGGAGAACGCGGCGGACAACCGTGCCTCCGAGCATAGGCAGACTGCCGCCCCCGGCCCCTCGCCGCAAAAGAAGCGCTGATGAGGAGACGCGTCAATTACCTCAGGGAGGGTTTCCGAGCGCCACGGCGCCGCCGCCTCCCTACCTCAGAGACCAAGGGCAAAGGCGGGCGCCGTCAGCTGCTCCCGGCGCCCCCCAACCCCGCGCCCTCCTCCTCCATCCCGTCCGTGTGCGGCGGCGGCATGAGGAGCGCCTGGCAGTCGAGTCCGGCCCGGCCTCCCGACTCCGCCACGCTCCGCCTCCGGGGCGGCCCAGCGGGCGGTTTGGGCGGGAAAGCGCGAGGCGGCCACCCTGCGGGCCTGAGGAGGAGAAGCCACGGGGCTGCCTTCCGAGGAGACAGGCGGGCGACGGCGCTGTGGGGAACTCAGCCGGGCGGGGGGGCCGCCATTTCACAGGGGATGGGGAGGACAGAGGTGGAAGTCGGGGGAGGAGAGAGCTGGAAATTTGACCCCGCCGTTCTCCGGCCGCCCGAACCTCCCTCGCAGCTTGCTACGAGGATCGAATGGAAAAGGGGCTGAGCCCCGGCCAGGGACAGTCTCTAGCAGGGTTCCCTCGAAGCTGAGTTAGTGTGAGCCAGCTCACAGTTTTCCAGCCTCCAGCTCACGGATTTGTGTCTTCGCCCAGGAAGGCTGGGGCTCCAGAGCCAACTAATTTATGCAGTAGCCAAATCGCTTGCTCACAAATTTCGTGCCAGTAGCTCACAGAGTAGAATTTTTGCTCACAAGATTCCACAGCTTAGAGGGAACATTGGTAGGGTGGCCAGTCTCCAAGTGGGGCATGGAGATCGCCCAGAAACGCAGCTGATCGCCAAATGGCATCAATCAGCGTCCTGGGGGTGGGGGGGACACGGCTGCACTGGAGGGTGGATTTTATGCAGGGGTGGTTTGTAGAAAAAGAGCTAGGGGAACTCATTAGCATATGCCACACCCCCTGACATCACCGGAAGTGTGTCGTAAGGCCACACACCCCCTCCCAATGGTTCCGGCTGCCGGCGGCAGCCCTCACACTGC
>NW_015163687.1:22908-36180 GCF_001447785.1 Gekko japonicus | reverse complement strand
CCCCCCCGAAATGACCTCTGATTTTATGGCATTATACTTTGCTGAGGTCCCTCCTCAAACCCCGCCCTCCCCAGGCTCCAACCCCAAATATCTAGGAATTTCTCAACCCAGAGACGGCAACCCTAAATCAATCTCTCAATTTTACCACAGAGGTAGGGTAAAATGTAGTGTTGCCAGCTCTGGGTTAAGAAATTCCTGGATACTTAAGGGGGTGGAACCTAGAAAGCCAGGGTTTCAGGAGAGGAGGGACCTCAGCAGGATATAGTGCCCTAAAGTCCACCCTCCAAAGCAGCCATTTTCTCCAGGGGAACTAGGGTTGCCAGCCTCCAGGTGGGAGCAGGGGATTCCCTGATTTGGCAGGCTCCTTCTCACTGCCAGCCAGGTAAAGCTGTACTCCCAACAGCCACTGCATGGCGACCCTCTGGTATTTTGGGCAAAACTCTATGGTTGCCCTATGGCATCCCCAGTGTGGTGATGTCATCACCCTGGGGATGTCATCCTGCCCCCCACTCCCAAAGAGCTCTCTCCCACTCACCAGCAAGAGAAGAGGACCTGGCAACCCTAAGGGGAACTGATCTCTGTGTTGTCTGGAGATCAGTTATAATCCCAGGAGATCTCCAGCCACTATCTGAAGGTTGGCAAACCTAAGGGCTGTGATTAAACTGAAGGAAAGGAGAACAATGATTACACCATCCTGAGGTCCTTGGAGGAAAAGTGAAATTTTAGAAAATACACTAAAGCAGTGTTCCCTCTAAGCTGCGTGCATGAGCGACTGCTCATTAACAGGAAGCCCCACTCAGCAACAGTCTGGAGCCGCACATTGCCCTTCTAAGATTACAGTGGTTATCTTTTGCTCAGGATGTGAACTGCTCCACTCAGTAGGCGGGAAAAATAGAACATTTGAATAAAGTTCTTTCTGTCCTAGGGATCTCCATGCCCCACTTGTATTCTGTCCTAGGGAATCCAAAACTGCGGCATTTTTAGTAGAAATTTAATTGGTTTTGTATTTACCTGAAAAGTGTCAGCTGCTCATTTCTATATGTTATTAAAGGTTATTAAAGGTAAAGGACTTGCGTCTCTAGGCCTCTGTTGTTCTTCAAAAACTTCACCCTACATACCAAGTGTGTGACTGGTGAAAGGCAGTTTTAGAAACACCAAGCTATCAACACCAGGTCCAAGAATACACCAAGCTCTTCACACATTCTGCCAGAGAATGACCATCCATAACATAACCTTCAACAATTCTGCAGCCTTTCCAGCCAGCTTCACCTCATTCTTCCTTAATCATATCACTTGACCTTAGCATTCAAGCACTGTCCCAGAGAAAGCCGCTTCTACAGGCTTAGTTAATTAAATAAAGACACATAATTTTCTAAAATAGCTTATCATTACTGCTAGTATCTGTGAGGTAGTTACTGAAGCAGGGAGCTTTTAAATGGGAAGAGGAATCCAATTAAGACACCCCCCCTTCCCAGGCAGCAGACAAATCTGAAACCCCTCCCTCCCTTTCTCACACCTCATTTTCACTTGCCCTCGCAGCTCTCAACAAAGGTTAACATCCACTACCAACCTGGTTTGAAGAATTCCCTATAACCCTTCCCTTTTAATACCCTGGGCAGCCTTTCCTTGCATGGTGGGGGACAGGCTACTTAGTCTTCAAACAAAGTCTGAGATATGCAAATCCCAGAAGAGTTTTTAAAAGATTAAAGGATTATATTTGACAGGGAAACCAAAAATGTACAAATAGTTGTTAATAACTTGCAGCTTTCAAAACAATGAGCAGTTTGCATAAATTTTGGCTAGAGAAAAATAGGTTAGCAGCAAAGAAAAAAAACAGATAAGAAAATAACAAGTACCTCGTTCTGTCCCTACCTTTAACTGGTCGCTAGTTTATCTATTTTATCTTGATCCGCACCCTGGAATCCACTTTCCAGCCCACAGCAACTACTCTACTGCACAACACAGTTTTATAACTTCCCCCATGCTCCTCCCATTTCCTAAGGACTGGTTACAATTTTCCCTAGTAACAAATGTTATCTGGGAGCTTTAGGCAGGAAGAGAAGGCCTAGTTCCTCTTCCCAATAGAGAGAAGTTCTACATTTATCATTTGGTCCTCATTAAGGAGTCCAAATGCAAAGGCAAAACAGGGCAAATTATAACAAACCTAGGGTCATTAAGCCCTGGTTTATGACAGAAATGCCTCAAAGTTCCCAGGGAATCAGTTTGACTTCCGTGTATTTGATTGGACAGAAGTTACCAAAACCATCATGGCACTTTGCTTCTCCATCCTCTTCACTCTCCAAATTATTTACCTGACTAGATGGATCCACTGTGCTAAAGGCTGTCTTTAAATTCACCAAGATCAGCAAAGGAACATTGCTTCTGTCCATCTGCACCCCCCCCCCCCCCCAAACAGCAAATTAGACAGTGGCCTATAAGAGTGTAAGAAGTGCCCTGCTGGGTCAAGCCATCTAGGCTAGCGCACTGTGGCTGCACAGTGACTAACCAGTTGTTCTAGTAGCAGGACTGCCAGTCCCCCCCCCCCCATGGAAGTCCAACATATTCGGCATGGAGGTCAAGGCCTCCCCCTGGTGTTGCTACCTGGCACCAGCATTCTGAGACTTGCTGCCTCTGGATGTAGAGGTTCCTGTCAGTCAACAAAGCTAGATAGGGTTGCCAACAACCCTGGAGAAAAAAAATGTAATGTCCTTTTAATGAGCTGTTATTTGTCAGGCAATGTTATTTACCTCCATGCCATGGAAAGCTTCACCTGTCTATTTCCACTTGTTAAGTCTCTATTGTGAAGAGAGAACAGGTTTTTTCCAGGCCTGTTGGCAACTCTACAAGTTCAGTGGGTTCCCTCCAAGTTTTAGGGGTATGGGAAAGGGAAGATTAGTGAACGGTCTCCACCACATCTGCATTCAATGACTTTATAACTGGGTCATCTTTACATAAGGTACACATCTTTGATAAAGGTCTAATAAGAAGAAGAGATGAGAAGAGGAGAAGAGATTGGATTTATACCCCGCCCTTCACTACCCAAAGGTGTCTCAGAGCGGCTTACAAACTCCTTTCCCTTCCCCTCCCCACAACAGACACCCTGTGAGGTAGGTGGGGCTGAGAGAGCTCTTGACAGAAACGGCTCTTTTTCAAGGACAGCTCTTATCAGAACGGCTTGCCCAAGGTCGTCCAGCCAGGTGCAAGTGGAGGAGTGGGGAATCAAACCCAGTTCTCCCAGATTAGAGTTCGCGCACTTAACCACTACACCAAACTGGGACATGAGAAAAACCTTTCACTATTTTAGCAAGCAGAGCCCGCCCCCAGCCTTTACCCAGCAGGTTCTTATAAGCCAAAAGGTGCAAAGATCGTATTTGCACTGCCTTTCACAAACCCAGGAACCCTGGCAGCATCCTTCAGTCTGGATGACAACTTGACTAGAGAGTGCTACAAGCACCTTCCCTTACTTCCCAGTCTGTATCCAAACTAGCATCCAAGTCAGATTGGTTGAGAGAGATGTTATCAGGGAAGACCTGCTAGCTTGGGCAACCTGTAGGAAGGCACATTTTATGGTTCAGAAAATGGTCTGCATGCAAATATTGCAGTTCAGCTGTAGAAGCTAACATGTCTGGTCATAGACAGTGTTTGGAAACCCCATGGAAGTTACCTCAAATTAATTGCAATAATTAATACATTAAGTCAATCTAAATAAAAAGTGCATTTAAATGAAGGTGAAGTCTATAACCTTTTTGCTGTGTTAAAAAGGTAAAGGTAAAGGTTCCCTTGCTTGAAAGCGAGTCGAATCCGACTCTAGGGTTGCGGTGCTCATCTCCGTTTCAAAGCCAAAGAGCCAGCGCTGTCCGAAGACGTTTCCGTGGTCATGTGGCCGGCATGACTAAACACCAAGGCGCACGGAACGCTGTTACCTTCCCACCGAAGTGGTACCTATTTATCTACTTGCAATTTCTTGCTTTCGAACTGCTAGGTTGGCAGGAGCTGGAACTAGAGACGGGAGCTCACTCCGTCATGCGGCACCCGGGTCTCGAACTGCTGAACTACTGACCTTCCACAGCCTGCAGTTCAGCGTCTTAACCACTTGAGCCACCGCATTAATTGGACTCTAGCATTTATGCATTAATTGGGCTCTAGCATTTATGCCACAATACATTTTGCTAGCCTTTACAGTGCCAGAAGAATCTTTGTAGAGAAGTACTAAAGAGCAGCAATACCAGTTAATCATTACAAGCAGGGACCTGATTTTAAGCAGAGTTGCGAGCCAAGCTCTCTCCTCCTTCCTCTTTGCATAAAGGACCACTTACAGTTTTGTTCCCATTTTCCTATGCCATTTGCAATGTTTTGTAGACTCCTATGTGTGGGACCATCCAGACTCATCTCTCTTTTATCCATGATTTTTCACAGACTTCAGTACACTCTTTTTGCCTTGGCATGGTCTATGGTGTGTGGAATTCAGCAGCCTTCAGGTTGTCACCTGCTAGTTGTCACATGGCATAGGGTAACTCACCTGGCATCAACTACGGCCTGTGCCTTTTCTATTGCGGCTGCCACTCTGTAGATAAGGTTTGACAAATACCTGGGGGGAAATGTCCTGTTCCTTTAACGGAGCCTTTATGTGTGGAAGTGGGTACCTCAAGCTTTTCATGGCATAGGGGTAAATAACATCATCTGGTAATGTATGGCCCATTAAGCCTTTGTTAGCCCTGACCTGGATAGACCAATCTCTTTAGATCTTGGAAATTAAACAGAGTTGGATGTAAATATTTGGGTAGGATGCAAGTACAGGCTGACTCGGGAGGTGGTGGATGCTCCTTCGCTGGACGTTTTCAAGGCTGGACAACCATCTTTCAGGTATGCTGTAGGGCTATCTTTCGGCTACTGCAGAGTGCAGGGGGTTGGACTAGATGACCTGCAAGGTCCCTTCCAACTCTAACATTCTATGATTCTAAGTATTTGCATGGGAGATCTCCAAGGAATACCAGAGTCATGACAGGAGGCAGGCAATGCCAAATCAGCTCTGGAGCATCTCTTGCCTTGAGAACCCTACGAGTCACCATAAGGCAGTTGTGACAAGGAGGCAAGCAGGAGAAGCGTCTTCGTCGAAGAGACAAAGCCATTTGCCAGGAATTCTGACAGGGCAGAGTGTAAGGGGGAGTGGGCGGGGAAGAGCAGCACACCCGGCCAATGGCATGCCAGTAGTCTTGACTGGCAAGCCAACGAGCCAACGGCTGAGGAAGCGCATGCAATCTCGCCACCCCATAGGCCAGAACCCACTACCATTCGGCAATTATATATAAGAGTGATAATACCTTTCCTTAAAAGGGTGTAACTCTGCATGTGGAGAGGCCCACAGCAAATGCAGTCTGAATAATAATACGCTAGAAAATATACTTGGAGTGAAGAGGGAACACAAATGGGAACATGGTTCTTAATGTCGCTGTTAACATGGGGTGGTCCTGCTGCTGCTGCTTTTGTACCACTAAATATAAGTCTGCAATACAACAAGGTTGTGGAGCAAAACCACCATTTGCCTGATTAATTAAGATTTTTAATAGCAGTGTAGCAAAAACCGCAGCAATATTCCCATAAGGACCTTGGTGGGTGAGTTAATGTTACCAAATTAGACCCTTCTATTTTATATGTCCTGACTTCTGGTGTGCTGAACAGCTGTGAAACTCTGCTATGATTTTTTATGTTGAGCGGCAGAAAGAGGAGTAAAAGAAATGCAAAAGATAGCATCGCTTCGGGGTGGGGTGGGGAACAAAATACAAAAATATAACGATAATGTAAGCAATTATAGGTATACCCACTTGCAATGCATTTTAAATACAAAATTTGTCATGCCTGTAATATGACCAGCCTCCATACATGGGACTGATAACTGCTGGGAATAGTGGCACTGTAACAGAAGCACCCCAAGAGCACTAAAATTATTTCTTTTTTACATCGCCAGCTGCAGAAAACCCCTTCTGTAGCTGTTCTTGTCTAGTTAGCTACTGCTTTCAGGGCCATTTCTGACATCACGTGGCAGCAGAATTTGGTTTGCCACTGTATAGACATTTAAGAGGAAATGTATGCCAGGGCTATTTTTGGGCAGGAACGCACAGGAACGGAGTTCCGGCTGGCTCCCGAGTTGGCCACGCCCAGCAGGAACTCATTAGCATAATAGGCCACACCCAACAGCAGAAACTCATTAGGATTGGCTACATTAGGGGTGTGTGGCCTAACATGCAAAGGAGTTCCTGCTACAAAAAAGCCCTGGGTTTTGACAACAAACAAGGTAAACAGAATAAGAAGCAAAAGGTGGGTGTGGCTGGATGACCACAGTTCTGGTAACGTGGGTGCGTCCTAATGTGCTAATGAGCTGTGCTGTCAGGGGTGTGGCCTAATATGCTAATGAGTGTCTGTTGGGTGTGGCCTATTATGCTAATGGGTTCCTGCTGGGCTTTTTCTACAAAAAGAGCCCTGGATGTATCAACTGTGACTCTGTTACAAGTGTACTTGTATAATGTGCACATTTGCAAATGTATGTCTGTTGATTTTATCCTTTGTCACATGCCCTTAATCACATGCGACAGTACCCTAAATCTAAGGCCTAACATGTCCTGTGTACATCCCTAACCATGCTTCATCAATAAAGCCAGTTGTAACCCAATACAGTGTCATAAATATTTCCTTAATAATAGAACGTAAACAAAAGCCAGATCAAGAGTGTTAAGTCAGTTACTTAACAAAGAGTCAGAGAGTGATTTCAGCAAAAGATCAGCTTTATTCAGCAACTCGTAACTCAACTCCAAACAGATCAACATGAATAGCCAGAACAGCTTTTGCATTGAAGCTGTTCTACTTTTAAACTCTCCCGGCTAATGTAGCCACGCCCTATTATACAATATCAACCTATGAGGTTGCACGGATAAGGTCCAATCACAATAGTTCCCGCTCTTGGAACTGGCTGTTGGTGATTGGTCAGTTCTTCCTGGGCTACCAATTACAAGTGAGGGATTAGGATCCTAGCCCAGGATGAAAGCTTCACATGGTGTTTCAATGACAGAGTTCACATACATACTTTGGTCAGATTGAATACACCACAAAGAGTACTACCCAGTGCCGTGTAGAGGTGGATATAGGCCCTGGGCCAGATGGGAAATGTAGGCCCCATTTCAAACTGTACTTTCCAAGTACTTTTGTAATAATGGTGCATACATATGATTGATGTATGGGTATATACATCTACATGGGGTGTATGATGTACTTCATAGAACAGAATAAAAGAAATAGAACTGTAATGGCTAAGGAGCCACTCATTTGGTGCAAAATCACGACCACTTACAAGAAATAAAACAAATTATTCTTAGAACTATACGATCCAAGAAACCCAAATACAAACACAATGTCAGAATAAGACACAGTAAATGTAGCCGGGTGTCAAGACATGCTAAGAGTGAAGCAATACTCACTATGAGCAAACAAATTGTAAATGCCAGTGAATTCACAATCTGCCCTCAAACACAAGTCTTCTCAGTGCTAAAGGATGGCCATTAACACTCTTGAAATAGGCCACCACAAAATTGTAGGCCCATGTCAACTGGCCGCCTCTCTGTTCTGGCCTGGTAATACTAATACCTACCCTCTTTGTCTCATTCCAAAAATGTTCTGCCCTGCACTTGTCGGCTTTGTTCCATCCTCAGCTTTAGCTATGTTAATCAAAACTGAGTAATCAAAAATATGATAACTGCAAAATTCTGCTCAGTCAGACTTGTTTTCTCGGTGACGAGCTAAGAAAAGTTCACTGCTGCACATTAAGACATTAACAGAACGTCAGAACCCACAGCTTACAACGAAGTACGCGCATTCAGGAACGGTTATACGTTTATTGCAAAGCTATAGATGCAGTAACACAGGCACTGTTAAGAATGGCGGCAACCCATTGAGCATAATAGGATATAGGGCATTCGTATGCACACACACCCCCGGCATGGGCCAATTAGCTACCCTCTCGCACGCGGGACCCGCTAGGAAACCGTTAGGTGGCGAAAGCTGGGAAATAGCAGTCTCGCACGGTACATAGGAGACTTCCAGACAATACAACTTCCAACATAACCTCCTCCTGCACATCTGTAGAGATAAGCATTGCGGCATAGGCAGAACAGCAGAGACAGGAATGCAATAGCAATTACCAAGACACAGAATGAACTCCCCAACCCCCATGGCAGCATAGCTGACACTGCTCTAATAAGTCTAAACACTTCTCTGAGTACATGGGTCTCTAATAGGACAGGGAAGGCCTTTTTTGCAATGCTCTTGGCAAGAGTGACATCTGCTATTAAATGTCATTGGTCTCCTGAAGCCTGCACAGCTGTTACTTTCAGTGTGGTAAAATCCATGCGCGCACACACACACAGAACATTCACAAAAGAATACAATATGGTAAAATTCACATCATCAGCATTATAAGAAGACTCTCTGCATAATTATACTGCAGAAACAAATGGGTGCTGGGGGGAATCAAAAAAATAATAATTCAAGCCTGATAGGATAAACAACAACAAATAATAAACACAACAGTCAAAACAATACTCAGGCCATGCTTTGAATAACACAAAATCATTTTCTGCCCATTCATGGCTGAGACCATCAGAATCGGATAAATTCCAGTGGTGTAGCCATGTTAAAAGACTCTTCCAAGGTTGCCAGCTCCTGGTTGACAAATGCCTGGAGATTTTGGTGTAGAGCTGGGGCGGGTGGGGTTTGCAGAGGGTATGGACCTCAGGTATAACTTCCTAGAGTTCACCTTCCAAAGGAGCCATTTTCTCCAAGGTGACTGGTCCCTGTAGTCCAAATATCAGTTGTAATTTTGGGAAATCTGCAGGCCCTACCTGAAAGCTAGATAAACACAGAAAACACCGTGTTAAACACAGTGTTTTCTGTGTTTATCTAACTTAGCCGTGTTCCCTGTGTGCTTGTTGTTATTCCTATCTGAAAGCTGGCAACCCTACATGAATAGGGTTTCCAGGTCCCCCCTGGCCACCAGCAGGGGATGTAGGGGACTCCATAGGGCTGCCAGATCCCAGTTGGGAAACTCCTGGAGATTTGGGGATGGAGCCGGAGGAAGACTGGAACCTCAGTGCAATACAATGCCATTGAGTCCACCCTGCAAAGTATCTATTTTCTCCAGGGAAACTGATCTCTGTAGTCTGGAGATGAGCAATAATTGAGGGGGATCTCCAGGTCCCACCTGGAGGCTGGCATCCCTATATGACACCTTAAAATTTCCAGCTATATCGATGCATGTTGGTCTTCTAAAGTCCCACATGACTCCTTTTTTTGTTTAGCATCAGAAAGAAGGGACGTGTAACCTCCTTCACCCTTTAAGGCACTGGGGTGAGCATTCTTGCAGACTCCACATAGAATGTGGATTTGGGAACTACAACAAAATTGCTTCCCTCCCACAGACGTTTTCCTGGGCAAATTAGTTCATTAAGCATGGCTTTAGTGTTCACCGACTGTGGATAAGAGAAGGGTGTTTCCAGTGTTGATAATCATCAGAGTTCAGTAATAACTGTTTGCAGGATCAAAATACAAGCTGGGTTATATGAGTCATTCTACATAGGTCACAGGAGACCTGGAGACAGGTTACCCCAGTGCACAGGGGAGGATAGAATTGAAGTGTTGGTAAACAACAAGTAGATTTGGGAATACTGTAGATGAATAAACAGTGACTTGTTAGGAACATGCTTTGGGGGACAAACATGGATGGCGGTGGTGTGCAGTTCCATGGCGTGCACAGACTCACGATGGGCAGACTGTCACCTCCAGGTTCCCTTGGAACGGCAGGCATGGGCAATGTGGCCGACCTTTCCGCAGCTCCAACACGAGGTGTCTTGGAAATGGCAGGGTTTCCACTCGTGGGACTCCCCACAGCTGGCACGTGGTGTCGAGGTGGTGGATTCGCCGGCGCAAGCTGTGGTGGGTGTGCTAGTGCAATGGTGGGCTGGGCAATGTATTTTCAGGACCTCCTCGTCAGAGGTGTCCACATGGTGGGCTGCGGTGTTTGGTCTCAGTGAAGCTGATGGGCTCAGAGCATGGCAGACTTCTGTGGTGAACTGGTTGGCGGCTTCTGTGGAGAGGGCTTCTTCAAGCATGTCCTTGAACGTGGGGTCCCACTTGGTGATGAGCCGCTGATGGATCCGCTCATTCTGAAGTCTGCACACCAGCTGGTCATGGAGCGCTTCCTCAAGGTCATGGAAGTTGCAATGTTGGGCGGAATGCCAGAAGGCCATAACGTAGGCCATGATCAATTCACCCGTTGCCTGGTTCCTCGTGTAGAATGCGTGGTGGGCGTCGGCATGAAGTGTCTGGTACGGGGTGTTTCATAGCTCTGACAGCGCTAGCAGCGAGCGAGCGATCTCGAACACTGAGTGGCCACAGACCTGGAAGAAGGTAGCTCGCTCAACAGGATCGCACCTTCGTCGCCAGTGTTGAATACTGAGTTCAAGACTCATTGCAGTGAACAGCTCTACTTTATTAAGTGATTTCAAGAACAAGACTAAAACACCAGGGCAACGGCCCTGTTTAAATAGCATGCAAAACCCACACCCAAATACACCTAACTCCCAATGATAGGCTATTTACATAACGTTAGTTTCTCACTGGTCACTTCCAGAGTCCTGGTGGACTATTATTCTAGAGCTCCAAGCTCAGCCAGTCTCTGGTAGATAGTCCTGGAATATTCCAGACCTAATACATAATGGGACAAACATATTTTTCCCCTTCCATTTCTCTTTTTTTAGAGCAATCATGCAAAGAACCTCTGAGATTTTTTATACTAGAAAAATCTGGCCCAATTTAGCGATCATTTGCAAGTGGATTTTGCTGTTTCACACAGTAAAATCCACTTGCAATGTGGCCTTTTTCACATTACCATTCTAAACCGGATGTTATTCATTGTTGGCCTGATTTCAAGTAAAGTGATACAGGGACGGGGTTTTCATACAGCAAATTTCCTTCCATTAATGAGCCATCTCTGAAGCACTGTGGTCATTTCAAACAGTGCCACTTCTTTCTCTCTGCCCTTTTTCACCACACAATCTTCCTTGGACTTTAAAAAAAAACATTCTAAGTTGAGCGCTGTAGCGCTAAACCAATAGAGCACTTAAGTGTTATAGTGGCACCATTGAGATGCCTCGACTCCTGGGGTGCTATATTGGTTTAGCGCTATAGCGCTCAGTTTTTTAAAAGTCTAAGGAAGATCGCATTGTGAAAAGGGGTGGGGGGAAGGAGACATTGTAGGAAGTGCCGTGGACATTTTAAACAGCACACCACAGCAATTCAGAAGTGCAACAAAGGGGTAGAAAACAGAAGAAAGCAGTTTTCCTCAAAAGCAGCTCAGCTACTCTTTGCTAACCTGACATATGACCCCATTTGTATGAATGGGTAAATAAATTCTACTAGCAGTCAGTTACTAAAATGGGTCTGTCTGAAATGACAGGGAAAACCCCCATTAGCAACCAGTTACTAAAACGGAATACAAAGGCAGTTTGAAAAAGGCCTGTGTTTTAATATATCTATCTGGACATCTTAATGAGGAAAGTGCTGCAGTATTTGAGAAAGTAATCTGTGCTTACCATATACAATTATAATGTTATGCCATAGATGACTACTGTGTGTATTAAGTACAGTAGAATTAGCATGAACACCTGTAAGGAAAACCTGAGGAGAATGCTTGCTGTCCACCTGCCTCACAATCAGATCCCTACTGAATCCCTCCAAAGCGAGAAAAAGCACAACCCAGAGAGAAAAACTGAACCCTGTTTGTTGGGGGACAGGGGGAGAGATAAATCCATTTTTGTGTGTGTATAATGCCACCTGTAATAATCTCTGTCATAAGATGCATGTGTTTCTGGGAGACAACCACAAGTGGAAGAACGGTTCGGCTTCTCCCTCCCATGCACCCAGCTGCATGTTAAATTTCACCCCACCCCCCCTTTCTCGGGACTCAACACAACCCAGGGTGGGTCTTGCTGTGTCACGCTCCCCCTCCTAATTTCTAGAGCGAAACATGTCAGAATCCACACTGTTTGCCTGCAAATTAAAACAAAACAAAAACAGCCCTACTCAAAATTACAAATACTATGAAGCCTTTCAGCAGGGAATTACTGCTGACAACTTCCTTCTTTATTAAAATGCCTCTGGGCATATTTCCCATTTTGGAAAGCTCTGGCACCTTGTTATTTATTTCTGTGTCGCTTCTTTTTACCACTTACAGGTGAGATGGCTTCTGTTCATCTCATTTGCGCTCCAAGGCAGAAGCTAAGTCCTGTATAGAATCAAAGAATCATAGAGTTGGAAGGGACTTCCAGGGTCATCGAGTCCAACCCCCAGCAGAATGCAAGAAATTCCCAAATACCTCCCCCACCACACCTGCAGTGACCACTGTTCCACACCCAGAAGATGACAAAAACACCTCCATGATTCCTGGCCTAACTGGCCTGGTGAAAAATTGCTTCCTGACCCCAAAGTGGCAATCAGCACTTCCCTGGGCGTGTAAGAAAAGTCCACAATAACTAAGCACTGAGGCAACCCTTCCTGCCCTCCCTCCCATGATCTGCCTAAGTTCACACAATCAGCACTGCTGTCAGATGGCCATTCTAGCCTCTGTTTGAAAATCTCCAAAGACGGAGAACCCACCACCTCCTGAGGAAGCCTGTTCCACTGAGGAACTGCTCTGTCAGGAAGTTCTTCCTATGTTTAGCCGAAAGCTCTTCTGATTTAATTTCAAACCGTTGGTTCTGGTCCAACCTTCTGGGACAACAGAAAAAAACTCCATACCATCCTTTATATGACAGCCCTTAAATTACCTGAAGATGGTAATCATATCACCTCTCAGTCGTCTCCTCTCCAGGCCAAACATACCCAGCTCCTTCAACTTTTCCTCATAGGAATTGGTCTCTAGACCCCTCAACATCTTCATTGTCCTCCTCTGGACACGTTCCAGCTGGTCTGTATCCTTCTTAAATTGTGGTGCCCAAAACTGAACACAATACTTCAGGTGGGGTCTAACCAGAGCAGAGTAAAGTGGTACCATCACTTTGCATGATCTGGACACTATACTTATGTCCAGGGGTCATTTCGTAGAAAAAGAGGTGCAGGAGCTCATTATCATAACTCATTTACATAGGCCACACCCCCTGACATTACCAGAAGTGTGTCAGAAGGCAACACCCACCGCTCAGGCTCCACTGGACTGTTTTGGATTGCTAG